>NW_008684237.1:2395-34814 GCF_000695815.1 Acanthisitta chloris
TATGATAAATCAGACATTTTTGGCCCAGTAACCTGAATTTGTTCTTTACTCAGCTCCAATGTGCCTTGGGAGTGACAGTGGATGAGAAGCTCAGACCTTGTTTTTTGTTTTGGGGGTTTGCCAGTTTTCCCCTCCTGCTGCTGGAAAGTTACCCTGGGAACTTTCAGTTGATGGCACCACTTTGTTTACAGAGCCTGATGTGTCCTGTGTACACACATACACAGACATTAAAAAAATCCCTCTTTCCAGGCCATGGGGTTGTCCTTTTCAGCAGCTGTTTTTGGCCTCAGTGTTTGAAAGCAAATATTCTGTTTGTGGAGTGAGTGTGACCGACTGGAGTCAGAGTGTTTGTGGGGCAGCTGATAAAGATGCTGACAAGGGGACACCACCAGCCCCTGGGGCTGTGTCCTTGCAAGGCAAACCACCAGCACCACTTCTGTGCTTGCAGCTCTCACTGGCTGCTTTGTTCTCAGCCTCAAGAAAATCCAAACAAGCTCTGCCTCCCAAGGCCACATCTTGGTTCCATGTGTTTAACACTTGCACAAGGCTGTCTGAACGTTTGAACACATAACAAAAAAAAAAAGAGAAACAAATTAGCTTGGGGATGCCTTGATTAAAAACTTCATGAGTTTTTGTGAGCTCAGTTGCTCATTTTGGGGTTGACCTGAACCCTCCCTCCTGCCTGTAAAATCCTGGTGAGGGCAGATCTGAAACCCACCTGAATCTGAGAACTGCTCAGCAATCTCTGGGTGCTCTTGATTCCAATGGGATGATAAGAGAAATCCAGGTAAGAAACCTCTTTTTGGGTTGTCAAGACACCAAACTAAAGTCCTCATGGGATGGATAGTCAGAGTTCAGTCCTGTCCTTGCTGCAGAGCAGTAACTAACTCAGGGAGGGACACATCTTCAGGTGATGGAAGCAATACACTGTGGGCTGTGTGTCCCTGCTCGCTGCTCTCCCAGCCACACTGGAGCTGTGGTGTATCCTGATGGCCTGTAATGATACCCCTGCTCTCCAGGCTGCAGGGAAATCGTGTATTTCATGGTTAATGATTAAGATGTTCTCCTGGGAGCCGTGACTTTGCTTGGAGGCATCGGTTTGTTCATTAACACACGTCGAAAACCAGATGTCAAGGACATTCTCCAGAAGGCACATGCTTAGTGTAGTTTTGCCCCAACCCCATAAGTTTCTATTTCTCTTAGGGAAGGAACTGTTTCACTTCTAGTGAGTGAGAACAGCAAGATTACAGACTGTGTACTGAGGGTATTTTCTCAAATTACCACAAAGCATCACTTAGGAAAAAAGGCTCCAATAGGAACAGGCTGGTATAGCACAGAGCTGTGGAAGTGACTTGGATGGTGAGAGGGACATCTCCAAAATGTCAGTCCCAAACACCCCTGAGTCCTCAACAAGGCAAAAAGGTACTGTTTCCCAATTCATTGACCTGGAGACTGGGATGATAGGGCCTAGTCTTAAGTAAACAACCAGAAACTATTACCTGAATTGGACAACAAACAGCCTGGGGCACCAGCAGTGTAGTTCTTTCTAAAATCTCCTGTTTCTAAACTCTGTGCACACACAGGGCATGCTGCAGTCAGTACCAGCTGAATTCATTCCAGGACTCTTCTTATCAGTATTTCTTAATGCTTACTGAAATGTATTTTTCCAACTGCCGGTCTTGCTTAACTAAAAAAGAAGTGTTTGATTGCTGTCCTTGGAGATAAGGCTCCAATAAACATTTCCAGGCTTCTTTTGAGTGAGAGGAAGAGAAATTCAACAAGCATTCAGATGTCCAAACACACCACTCTGGTGAGGTTTGAGGTTTCCAGAGTGTAGTCAGGATTCAGGGGAAATTAAGTGCCCTTGAGATGTCCGACTGGATCTTCAACTGCTGGGGTAGCAAGTAGCACACAGCAGGTTAAGTTTTTCTCTCTCACTCTTGCCCAGCTGTCTTTGGATGGTGAAACCATTCCTGAGTGACCCAGACTGGCTCCAGGAGAGGGCAACAGAAGGGTTTGTTCCCAAAGCTCTTTGGGCCGTGGGCTGAGTGAACCAACTTCTTTATCTCTCTTCAAAAACCAAGTGAAGTCTGTGCTTGGGCAGATCCCTGGTATATGGAGACCTTTCCCTGCAGTCTCATTTGGCTCACAACATTTCCTCCTTTTGCTTACACTGTCACACTGCCTGGTATGCAGGGAGCCAGGGCTGCAGGCAAAGCAAGGTGGACCAAATACACTGCCTTTGGTACCTGTGCCAAATTCTAGAGGCTTAAGGAGCTCAGACTTGTTTTACCAAAGGATGCAGTTGCCTTTTATCCTCCCTCCACTCTCCCAACCTCCTTGTTTATACTTATAAAACCCCCTCATTTTATCCCAGGATTGCAAACACTGTGCTACTACCAGGTAGCACCTTTCATCTTCTCATTTGTGCCACAGGCACAGGGTGGTTAGGTAAGATAGTTTCTAACATGATCCTTGGTGAGAAACAGCTTGTAGGGACTTCAGCTGCACTCCCACCTGCAGTAAAGCCTCTGTCTGCAACTAATGAGCAATACCAGGGCTCCAGAGGCTTAAATTCTCAACATTCTTTTATAACACGCTTTCTTTGTGAGTTCAGTCAATGTGCCCTTATCTCTTGCATGAAATAATATTCACCTCCCAGCTAGTTTGTGTGAAAAGTTAAGTCAGTCATGAAACCACCTAGATTCAGTGATGAGAGCCTTGGAAAAGGAGGTTAAGTGGTGTGTGGGAAGCAGATGCTTATCTAGAGCCAAGCAGACCGCAGAGGCTCACAGGTCAGGCTGATGCTGCTGCTCTGTTTTCCAGGGGAACTGACTGCTCCTCCTTCAAATGGTTGTTGTCTTGGTGATGCTGCTGTGGGGCCTGTGAGAGCTGACACAGTGACCCAGAGATGACACCTGGGCCCCTGCCAACTCCCTGCATTTTATGTTTTTAAACGTGTCTGCATTTTTTTGCAAATACAGGGGGAAGGAAGCACAATTTCTCACTGCTGTCTCTTGGTACAACCCCCTGCTTTGCTAGCCTGGACAGGGGCCATGGACCACCACCAGGTGATGGAGCTGGCTGAGGACCATGTGGCAGTGGTGTGACATCAGAGGAGGAAGCAGTGATGCAGCTGGCCCAAGCACACAATACTTCTGTCCTTGCAAGCACAGAAAAATCCCAATATACACAGAGGAGTTCCCAGAGGGATGTTTCTGACTCCATCCCTTTGACCTCCCACTGGGGGTGATGGTTTAGCCTTGCTCTGGGACTCCAGTTTGCATGGGAGTTGTCACCCAGCATCAGGCCCTGTGTGTTGAAGGCAATGCCTGGGCAAGATCCTTGATGTTTCTGAAGGAGTGGGTCTCCACTGGTGCTGCTGGGAGGGATGGCAGGGACAGCAGCTTCTGCCCAAGGTCATCAGGAATCCTCCTGATGAGGGATTGTTCTGATCAGGACTTCTCTGGCCATGTCGGATTAGGCACAATCACATGCTTGTTATTTCCAGAGAAGGTGCATCACTGGGTTTACTAGCAGCAGCCACTAGCTTGCAGTGGGTAGTTGAGTGGGTAGGGAGAGGGGGAAGAATGGGGACTGGCAGGGTGATCACTTCAGCAGCAAACACGGCTGTACCAGAGCATCATGGTGATGATGCTCACCTAGTGGGATTAGAATCACCCTAGATTTGATTTGTCAAGTCAACAGCAAGGGAGAAGCACCATCCAGTTCTGGCTCAGCCCTCAGGGGGTTTGAACTGCTTCTGAAGATGCCCACCCCTGCCAGGGAGGGTAGCTGGGGTTCTGGAGACAAGCAAGCAGGGTGAGTCTCAGTATTTTTGGCTCCTTTCCATGACAGTCCATCACAAATTGGCCTTTTGCAAGATCCCCTTGGCACTGTCCCTCCACCCCAGCAGCTGCCACTGTCCCTGAGGACACAGCTGCACAGGCCAGGAGGAGAGGACCCCAGGAGGGCCAGCTGGGGGCACAGGCAGGGAGCACTGCTGCCAGGCTGCTGCAGGCAGGGGAGGGAAGACTCGCATTTGGGAGATATTTTGGGTGGCTTTTGTTTACCTAAAGGGCCCACGTGGGGCATGCAGAGCACAGTTGGGAATGACTTTAGGGTCTTGGTGGGGGCACTGCCAAAGGCCCAGCAGCATGGTGAGCATGGGAATGGCAGGGGAGATGCCTGGGCCTGGGCTCATGCTTTGGGCAGCTCCCTTTGGTCTCTTGATTTCAGCTAGGAGACGTATCTGGAGAGCAGGACCTGCCCTGCACAAGGATTGGGCTGGCAGAGAAGGGGTGAGGCAGGTGTCCACTCCCTCCCTTGCTGCTGAAAGCAGGTGCTTATAGAGGAGGAGGGAGGGGAGGGTGGACATGGGAGGTTTGCCAGGCACCAAAGCAGCTGGGAGCTCCTGGGGAGGAGACACATGGCACGTGTGGGCAGATTAACAAGCTGAGCCGATCAAAGGCTGCTCAACCCTGCACACATGTGCCTGGGCTGCTTGCCAGCTCCTCTGAAATGATTTTTCCTGGCCAGCAGCTGAAGGAAGGTGCTGTTCAATGGGGCAAAGCCATGATCATCTGAATTTTTGCTTCTATCAATCAGGCAAGCCTTGGGACCAAGTCTTGGATGTGAGAGCTCTCAAAGTGTTCAGTGGCACAGCCTGACTGCCTTCAGAGTCCTTCCCACCATCTGAATGGCAGCACAGCACTGGGAACTGTGGCTTAGGGGACCTGTAGCTAAATGCTGAATTAGCTGGACCTCAAAATTTGTCTTCAGATTTGCCATAGTCTAGGGGAGACCTAACGTGTCTGCCTGAGTGTAAAACAAAAGGGATCTAGGTACTTTGGTGTCCAGGTGTGCTTGAACTGGACATGTTGATTCAAGTCCACATAAATGGTGTTTTGCTAGGGCTACCCAAACATTAAATAAAGAAGGTGCCTTCAGGCCTGTTTGTAACAGAAAAGCAAAGTGTGTGACACTGTTCTCACTCAGGCACTACAGGAGCTAGTACATTGAGGAGGACTACATCCTGCTGCCTGGAACTGAGGGCTCCCTCAGCAAGTTTGCTGACAACATCAGGCTGTGTCACAGCTGGAGGGAAGGGATGAGCCATCCAGAGGGACCCTGACAAGCTTGAGAGGTGCAAACCTCACGAGGTTCAACAAAATGAAGTACAAGGTCCTATATCTGAGCCATTGCAATCCCAGGCACAGCTACAGGTTGGGTGGGGAAGGAATTGAGACCAAGGACTGGAAGAAAGACTTGGGTGTGAGGGTGGATGAGAAGCTCAGCATGAGCTGCAGTGTGAGCTCACGGCCCTGAAACCAACAACATCCTGGGCTGCATCCAAAGGAGTGTGGGCAGCAGGTCAAGGGAGGTGATTCTGCCCCTCTGCTCTCATGAGACCCACCTGGAATACTGCACACAGTTCTGGTGCCATCAACATAAGAAGGACACGGAATTGTTGGAACAAGTCCAGAGGAGGCCACAAAGTTGCTAAGAGGACTGGAGCATCTCCCCTATGAGGACAGACTGAGGGAGTTGGGGCTGTTCAGCCTGGAAAAGAGTGTGTGGAGACCTCAGAGCAACCTTTCTATATCTGAAGGGCCTACAAGGAGCTGGAGAGGGACTCTGTGTTAGGAACTGCAGAGACAGGACAAGAGGTAACGGGTTCAAACTGAAGGAGGGGAAATTTGGGCTAGATATTAGGAAAAAGTTTTCCCTGTGAGGGTGGTGAGACACTGTCCCAGGTTGCCCAGGGAGGCTGTGGCTGCCCCAACCCTGGTAGTGTTCAGAGCCAGGTTGGATGAGGCCTTAGGCAACCTGGGCTGGTGGGAGGTGTTCCTGCCCAGGGCAGGGGGTTAGGATTAGATGATCTGTAAGGTTCATTCCAACTCCTAAAATGTCTTCCCATCTGCCCCCTTCACTCCACTGTGCAATGTGAATGAGCTGCAACTCTGTACCTGCAACCGCATCTGTCTGTCCTCAAGTGCAAACTCCTCTGGGCTCAGGGAGAGTGATCCTCCTTTTTCAGACCCTCTGTCCCAGCCATGTGTAGGGGAGAGCTTGTCTTTGTTGCAGTGCATGAGATCAGTGGAAAGAAAGCCCAGTGATGTTGGGGCTGCTGCTGGTCCCAGGCTGAGCTTGCACTGGGCTCTGGGGCCAAGTCCTGGTTCCAGCAAGGTGCACTGAGCTCATGCAAATCTGGAGGTACCTGCATGACAGCCTGGCACTGCAAAGCCAGCAGGTGAGCTTAGAAAAGGAAGCACAAACCCTGGAAAACACAAGGAATAATCCCAGGTAATTAAGACCTCTTTCTTAAGCCACCCAGACCAAATGCAAGAGCTTTCATGTTTCATATTGGTGCTGCTTTTGGGCTGTTCCCAGTGTGTTTTCTGGGAATCTCCAGTGAGTCAGCACTGATCAGGAGTCACCAGTGCAACTTCAGTTGGGCATTCTGCTTCACAATCCCAAGAACACCATCACCTGCAGTTACTACAGGTAGGCAGGAGAAGCTGTTGGAGGGCTTGAGCCTGCAGTTCACTGTCAGAGCTATCCCAGGCACCCCCAAAACAGCTGAACATGACCAACAACCAGGACAGGCAGTTGGTCAGGAATGAACCTCTGATTCATGATAATATCTCTGAATCTAAAGTTGCTAGAGGCTAATTATAGAAGCCTTGAGACTTTGAGGACTAAAATTGTGTTCACAGTCTAACTGTATAAACACACTGACTCATTATATTGAGGGTGGAATAACAGTCTCCTGAACACTGTGTTCATCTGTAAACCAGGAGCTGACTTCTTCCCCACACATTTGCCTTGGGATGGAGAATGTTCCATGAGAAAGAAATGAACACTATGACTCTGTGGTTTGATAGCACTTTGCTCCAGTGATATTTTCCTGGTAGGATTTGCAGAGCTATTTGCCTACCTGTCTGTACTTGTGTACACATTGATTTAAATATTTTTCAATAGATGCATAATAAAATGTACTTAAATAGAAATACTATGCATTTCTTTATGGGCCACCTTTTTCTCCCTCAAGTCAGCATTGCTTGGCTGTATCTGGAGTCAGACCTGTTGCCCATGTGTGCTCATACAAAGGGAGCAGAGCAATGGGCCTGATTGGCTTCAAGGGAAGTTCAAGTATATTCAGTATGTTCAAGTGACCATGTGGTATTTGGGAGAGGAAAATTGTCCACTGTAGAGACATGAGTGAGTGGAACATCCCCAAAGAGGCCAGAGAAAGCCTCTGCCCTGGGTGGCAGTCAGGGTGACACATTAAATAATGCTGCTGCTGGTGCTGCTGTGTCTGGACAGCTTTGGAAACTGAAGCCTGGAATGGCTGAAGATGATCATGGATGAAAGGAAGAAGATGCCAAAGTCAATCAAACCATGCTTGGCCTCTGCAGGAAGGGGAGGACAGAGAATTGGCAAACACAGCTATTCCTTTCTGTTACCTCCTTGTAATCCTGGACAGCTTCCACCACTCAGCACCAAACTGTCCACCCCCTGCGAGCACCACTGAGCTGTCCCCTGCTCCCATCACCCTGCCTGGGCTTGGCACCTCGGATGGGTGAACACTGGCCTCTACAGGACACCTCACCCCACCTCACACATCGCTGCCAGCCTGCAGTGTGTCACAGCCTTCCTCCAGCCCTCCCTCCTCCAACCTCCCTCCCTCCCCGGCAGTCAGACCTGTGCTGCAACCCAAGACGTTCTCTAGGGTAACCAAACATGAGAGGAGCTGTGCAAAGTTGGGCATGGCTGCAGGAGCATCCATTTCAACACCAGCACCTCTCTTCCTCCTCCCCTTTTCTACTGACCTCCTTTCACTTGCTTCCCACACCAACATAAGCCTTTGTGACCTTAATCACTCCTTTATTTTTGTAATACTCTAAGCAAAACCCATCCACGCATTTAACAGATTTCTTGGAAGGTGAGATCTTACATGTCTTGTGACTGGGGCAGAGTGGCAGGATTTTTAAGCAGTGACACCAGGAACAAACATAAAACAAAGGAAAACTAGAGTTCCAACCTGCACCTGCCTGCAGGCAAGTCAGGTTCTTTTATGAGGGAATTTACCACTTTGAAAGCCTGGGAAATCAGTCATGAGACAGATTGGGAGCATAGGAGATGATAAATGTGTCTTTCTCATCAGACCAGGACAGGAAAATAGGTGAAAGGAAATTTTAAGCTGTAAAAAATCTTCTCTTTCTTTCATTTATTTTCCCCTACGACATGCAATGAACTTGCCCCAGAAATTCCCAAAGGCCAAAATACATCAAGAATCAGAAAAAGATTAAATGGACATGGACAGCAAGAATATCTAGATTCATTAGAATAAAGGGCAGTAAAAATGTCAGCAGGTAGATTAAAGTCCCTGCTCAGGATGCAGAGAACATTTGAGCCATTAGATCCAACTGGAGTGGGGAGAAGGGTGGGGAGGCAGACCCAACTTCAGTCCTCGAGGATCAGAGAATAGATAGATTTTCAGGGGTTGGAATGGACCTTACAGATCATCCAGTCCCAACCCCCTGCCCTGGGCAGGGACACCTCCCACCAGAGCAGGTTGCTCAAGGCTTCATCCAACCTGGCCTTGAACACTGCCAGGGTTGGGCAGCCACAGCCTCCCTGGGCAACCTGTGCCAGTGTCTCACCACCCTCATAGGGAAAAACCTTTTCCTATTATCTCACCTAAATTTCCCCTCCATCATAGGTTCTTGCAGCAGAAGGGTGATGTGAGATGGGCAGATGTCTGTTGTGTCTCACGCTGGTGTTTCCCATGTTTGGACATGGAGACAAGGTGGTCTTGTCCCCACAGCTGTGGTCACCTTGGCAGTGCTGCTGGGAGCTTGTCCTGCCAGTGCAGCAGCCACACTGCTGGGTGCTGGGAGCAGCTGTGTCCCACAAGTCACAAGCTGCCTCTGCATGGAGGTCAGGGATGAGACATCACCCTTGTGCCTGCAGCGTGGGGAGAGGTGCATGTGTTCAGTCTGGGGCTGGCTGTCTGCTGATGAAAGCCTCTGGTATCTCAGAGTAGAGATGGGTGACACATTCCCACTATTGCCCTGGTCTGTGCAAACACAGTAGTGCTCAGATCAAGGCAGTTTTGCTCCAATAGCTCCAGGGCCTCTGCACTTTTTCTGTAGCAAATTTGAAAGTCCTAATAGGCCAAATCTGTGAGGCTATTAGGGAAAAAAAATGTTGATGGTTTTCTGAGGTGCTGGAGAGGATCTCAATACAAATTCAAGCTCCCTGCTACATTTCTTGTTCAAGCTTAGACAAATCAATTAACCTTTTAGTGCTTTTGTGTCTTCTAATTGTGTGTCCACATGGACCATACCTGAACCTCATTCAAGAGGAGCTACCTGCCTTTAGGGCCTGTTTTCATGTGTTTCTATTCACAGTCATGGGCTTTTGGGGGAGTCAGGATTGGGCTCTTAGGATAGCAAAGG
The DNA here is from genome assembly GCF_000695815.1 of Acanthisitta chloris. NCBI lineage: Eukaryota > Metazoa > Chordata > Aves > Passeriformes > Acanthisittidae > Acanthisitta > Acanthisitta chloris. The sequence goes on from NW_008684237.1 coordinate 11,863, forward strand.
GAGCCCATGCCAATAAGTAAAATTCAGATACTTTTTTTCAGTGGTATCAGCTGAAAAAATTTCTGCTATGCTTCCACCCTAACACCCTACTGCTCTTGGACCTCTGCCTATTGGAACATCAAGCAGTATTTCCTCAGCCTGTCCCCTTTGTCAGATCAGCTTGAACAGGCTGTGTGAAGGCCATGCCTCTGTCCTTGCTGAGTTCTGCCCTTCCTCCATGCAAGCTTTGCTCCCTGGGCTGGCTGGAGGGGCAGGTGTGCTGGAATCCCCTTGCACAAAGGCATGTCCTCCTCCTGCTGCCCACACTTGCTTCATGGAAGCTTGAGGTTGTCACTGCATGTGCTCACACACGGTTTCAGTCCCCTCTTTGTGTCCCCTCTCCACAGCTGTTTCTCCAGCATGTGGCTCTCCAGCAAGTGGCCATTTCCCATGTCTGGTCTAAGCTCCCAAGCTTTCTGCTTGCTACCACAGTGGCCAAATCAAAGGGGCTCTGAAATAATGTGCAACTGAACACTTGTTAAGGAACATGAAATGTGTGGAAACACATGGGAACCACCATTCAGGTTCAGAATTACAGGCTGTCTAGTCCATCAATGCCTTTAGAAGCAGCAATTGCTGGCAGCTGCTGGGAGGAGCAAAACATGCCAGACACCAATAAAGGATTATGTGGCCCCAGGAGAGCCATCTACTCCAGGTGGTCACACCTCTAGCTAACACTGTGAGGCCTGTGAGTTTGTACCAGCTCTGCAGGACTAGTTTGTCTTTATCCTGCTGACAGTGCAACTCCAGATTTCTGGGTGACCCACTTCCCTCTGCCTCCAGCTGATCTCCTGGGCACCATGGTATAATGTGGAAAGGCATTCGAAGTACAAGGACTTCAGCTTCATGCACTTTCTTACTGTTGGCCCAGGGTGCCTGCAGATCATTTGCAGGGAGTAATTGGTTGGAAAATGACCTGTCTGTTGTGGGTTTCACCAGTGATGTCTTCTCTGCTGTCCCCTCAGCAAACCTTTCAAATCCACTCCAGTCCAGAGGATGACTCTCAGCTACCTGTCACCAAGGCATGGTGTACATTTAAAATCCCAGGTATTCACAGGTGCATCTGCAGCTAGACCCAAACTAGCTCTAAATGGGGCATGTCAGATGCAGCCAAGTGTGACAAAGAGTTAGGGAAAGGAGGCTAACAGTAGCTAAAGGCTTCTGCTCATGACATTATCTCCATCAGAGCTGCCTCTGTGCCCCTCACATTGCATGGTATCCCTCAGCTCCCTCCCTGCAGTGCCATACATTTACCTCAGGCCTCTATAGTTCCTATGCTGTAGAACTATGCTCTGTAGTTCCTATGCTACAGCACATTTCCACAGGGAATGCCTGTGGCAAAGGACAGGAGAACACAGAGATTGAGGAAATCAAATCCCCCCCTACATCAATAATGAACAGCCCAAAAATAAAATGCCCAAGAAATTGGTAGGGCATCCATTTGAAAGCTGAGGAGTTTTAGGAGTTCTGGGCTTTCTGGCTCTTCCAGCTGCTGATGGTAGTTGGCAATCTTGGTCTCATTCGTGTTGCAAAGGGCCAATCTCTCAGCTGGCTGTACCCTGAGAGGACCTGGTGGCTGTCCCCTCTGTGGTTCTCAGAGGGGTTAGAGAAAGAGACATCTCCAGAAGCCACGACACATTTCTTCTCATGTCAAGGCACCTTCCTTTATGGCTACTGAGCTAGCACCCCGTCCACCACCAGCTTCAGGGTGCTTTTCTCCACCCTGACATCCTGCAGAGAGCAAAGTGGTCCCCAAAGCCTGGTCTGCTGCAGTTCTTCACCACCTGTCTGTGCCACACCTGGACCATCCACTGCAGTCTGGAGATGTGGGATGTGTCCTGCCTCAGTAGTTGAACCTGGATGGCAGGCTCAGAATGTCTGTGGATGGGAAGTGTCTGGGTCTCCAGGCCAGTCAAAAGCAGCTCACATCACTCTCTGTGGTAGAGGAGTGGAGAGGAGAACTTCAGTCTACCCTGGGCATGGGGCAGGAACCCCAAATCATTGCTCATGCTGCTGAGGTCCTTGGTCCCTGTTGGAGAAGGAGATGGGGCAGGTGCATGGCTTGCTGAGCTCAGTTCATAACACCTCCACCTAAGGAAAATGAGGACAAGAGGAAAAGAGAGGTATGGTCTTTGATAGTGTTGAACTTCCCTCCTGTTCCTGTAACGGTAACAAGAAGGTGTGTTTAGGCCTGGAGCATTTGCAGTAGAGCCAGGGGACCCATAAGGACTTGTGTGGTACAGCCAGCACCCTGGGCAGGTTGGCTCCCTGGCACAGCATGAGCATCTAGTCCTGGCTCAGACAGTGAGAAGAAAGAGCTGAAAAGAGCCTGGTCTTGCTCAGGATCTGTGTGTAAGCTCAGGCTGGACAGTGAGCAAAGTGCACAGCAGAGCTGGATAGCTGTGCTGCAACAGGGAGAGGAAGCACACACTATTTCTCCCAGCCCTGGCCATGCAGGACAGGCTCTTTCAGACTTTTTTCCCACTTCTTGCCATGTGTTTCTTTCTGGCATTGGCTCTTCTCTTAATCAGAGTGGAGCAGCTGCAACCCTCTAATAGCCATTTTGTGCTTAGCAGCTGCCAGTGGTATTTTGGTGCTGGCTCCTCTCTCCTGTTGCTGAGCTGGCTCTCCCCACACTGTAGAGCTGCCTGCCTGGGCTTTCTCCTCCCCAGTGAGCCTGACCAGCTGCAGGAAGGTCACCAGGAGCTGGAGGAGTTAGTTGTACTGGAAACCACAGAAGGAGTTCGCTGTACTGGAAACCACACCCAGTAATAGAGACATAGGCAGGAGGTGGAGTAGAAACTGGTGTCTTCAGTCCTGGGGCAAGGAGGAAGGATGGAAAAAGTTTGCAATCTTTCAGTAAAAATTTCAGAGATGGATAAAGGAGAAACAAGTAGAAGTCAAACTTTAGATCGCACGCTGTGATACCTCTCTATTGTGTTTTGCTTGTGGGCTGAAGAGCTGGAGCACCCCAGCAGCCCTGTGGTGTGAGGTCAACATCTGAATTTTCCATCCAGAACTTACCCAGTCTACTCCTGGTAGTCTCGGGAAGGCTGAGGGGTGATGGAGGATGGGAACTGTGCAGGTGCTGTGGGTGGGCTGCAGTACCTGTGAAAGCACCACAGTGGGGCTGTCTGCTGACCTGATACTTCAGTGCTGTGCTCCTCACTTCCCTGTGTCTCTGTGTCTGTCAAGTCCTGCTAGGGAAACAGGGATGAGTGGATGTGTGGCCCTGGTGTACACATGTGAAAAGCTTCTGTTTAAGTGAGAGAGCAATATTGTATATGATATAGATAAAAGTGGAAGTGGAATATTTTATATATAATATATTGTGTTGTGTTTTGTTCTATTCTACTTTGCTTCTCTCTCAATTCCTTTCAGCTGGAGAGTTGGTCTCTTTATATTTTTTTGTACCACAGGTTTTTGTGGTTCTTTTATTTTTTTAACCAGACTCTCAATCAGTCCATCCTTGATCCTGTGGACTTTCTGAAAACACAGACAGCTCTTGAATTTGCCCTCAGCATCAGTGTCCTTGCCTTGATATCTGCATTGCTCTGCTTAGCAGTGTCATGCAGAAGAGGTGGTGTTTTCTTCCCCAAAATGCTGTTCTCTGCCTTTAACCTAACCCAGCCTTTGCTCTTCCCTGTGGGAATGAAGAAATGCTGAGGAAGTGCCATCCAGCTTGGATATGATGACATTTGGAGATGATGATGAGGGTTTTGGAGTGGGACTTTTATTTGACAGCTTGTGAAAGGCTTTAAAGGTCAGAGTTTAAAAACTTCTGAGGATTTGTCTCTGAAAGACAGAACATTTAGATAAGGAACCCAAAAATTAGTGCAGTGGATGAAGAAATGGCTGTCACATGATCTTACCTTACATTTGCTTTAGTTCATGCATAGGTCTGTCCTGGGTTAGTCCAGATGGAAAAGATCCTAGTTCAGTGGAAAGTGTTTCTTGTCCCAACACCTGAGGTATGGGGAGGAGGACAGTGGGTCTTACAGTCTCACTCAACCTCTCTTCCTGCAGGGACATTGTTGTCACCAGCAAGACCTTGTTAGTGGGACCTGCCAAGTGTCCAGTGTTAACATTGCCATCATACAGGTGCTGGCACTGACCACCTGGTGTCAATACTGTATGGTTTAGACTTTCTGAGACAGCCTTGTGACCTTCTTACAATAAAAATGTATCTTGGAACAGAGTAGCAAACTCTGCTCAGGTGGCTCTTGGGCCTGATGCTTCTGGACAAGAGAAGTGGGATGGGGCATGGTCATGGCTTGTGACCTTACACAGCTGGGAAGGGACGAGGAGAAAGAAGCAGGTGGGAAGAGATAATTCTCTTTTCTCTCCTCCCCTCTCCTCTACTCTCTCCTCTCCTCTCCTTTTCTCTCTTATCTCTTCTTTTTCTCTGTGATCCATGGGTATAATCTCAGCTCACTCATCTGCAGGGAGGTTGAAGTATTGGACGTGGTGCCTGCTTGGAAAATCTGTCTGTCAGGCTCACAGTGAGAGCTGCTGTACATGGAGCTCTCTTGCAGCTCCCAGGAGATGTCCAGCAGGCACTGGGCAGGACATGAAGGAGAAAGACTGAGCTTCTAGATGCTTGAGGAGAGCAGTTATAACCCCTTGGTGCTCTTGAAACCAATCCATATGGATATATAAAGTCCTTTCAGCTCTGCAAGCCCTCTATGGGCACAGGATAAATGAGCAGGCTAGAAGCATGTGCTTTTCATCTGGTTTTGCTATGCTGTTGTTTTAACTCTTCACTCTGTCCAAATCAAAGGAATCTCTTTATTTTTATTTTTTTTGACAAGTATGTCCTGTGGATGTTGGCACTGACACTGTAGCAGCTGGATGACAGCAATGAATGGGAAATCTTTGCACACACTGCTGGAGCTAGATCCATAGTCTCAGCTGTGCCAATGCCATCCCATACCCTTCCAGGGCTGCCAGGTATAAAATCCAGGAGCCTAAGGAGGCTTTAAACACTGAGAGGCAATGAGCCATCTGAAAAGCAGGAGTGGTTCTCTCTTTCAGAAGATGGTGCTAAGTTACATGGAGATTATGGGGCCAAGAACTGTGGAAGGAGGTGAGAAAGGATCTAGAACACCATCCTGGGCTGCATCCACAGGAGTGTGGGCAGCAGGACAAGGGAGGTGATTCTCCCCCTCTACTCTTCTCTCGTGAGACCCACCTGGAATACTGCACACAGTTCTAGTGCCATCAACACAAGAAGGACATGGAACTGTTGGAGCAAGTCCAGAGGAGGCCGTGAAGTTGATTAGAGGGCTGGAGCATCTCCCTTATGAGGACAGGCTGAGGGAGTTGGGGCTCTTCAACCTGGAGAAGAGAAGGCTGTGTGTAGACCTCACAGCAGCAAGTATCTGAAGGGGCTACAGGGAAGCTGGAGAGAGACTCTCAGTTGGTAACTGGAGTGACAGGACAAGGGATAATGGGTTCAGATTGAAGGAGGGGAAATTTAGGCTAGATGCTAGGAAAAAGTTTTTTCCTGTGAGGGTGGTGAGACCCTGGGACAGGTTGCCCAGAGAGGCTGTGGCTGCCCCAACCCTGGCAGTGTTCAAGGCCAGGTTGGATGAAGCCTTGAGCAACCTGGTCTAGTGGGGAGGTGTCCCTGCCCAGGCAGGGGGATGGGACTAGATGATCTCTAAGGTCCATTCCAACCCCTAAAATTCTATGATTCTATGATTCTCCAATGCTTTCCTTCCTCCTTCCTTTCACTCCTTCTTGCACCTGGGCTTCAATGAATTTCCCTGAGACACCTCGGATCAGTCCCATACTGTCTCTCCAGCCTGGGAAGGTCTGCTTGCTTTCTATCAAGTCGTCCAAATCCAGCCAGATTTTTTCCCCAGAGCATTCATTAGCTGACTCTAACCCACCTTGTTGGGATTACAGCTATCTTTGATCCCAGTGTAGTTAGGAGACATGGCTGCATGCCATGTACCATGTCTAATTTAGATTTGCTTTGCATCCTGTGGCACAGAGAGGGGAATGGATCCCTTGGGACCCTGCTGTGAAGAAAGCAGCAGCTCCCCACTGCAGTCAGGGATGAACAAAACAGTCTTTTTTCCCCTATCTTTGTGGGAAGTGCCATGGAGAAAACTCTTTGGTGCTTTCTATTCTAATTATCTCCAAGTGCAGCCTCACGACTTGGTTTGCGGTTACGGCACACGAGAGATGAGCTGATGTATCTAACTCAGCTATGAGGAGCTCAATTAGCTAAGCTGCACCTAGAAGTCATGGAGGGTGGCAATGTTTTCCACACAATTATGATATGGCCTGTGGAGCACTTCTGTACCCAGAAGCAGAGGTACTTTAATCATCTGCAAAGCATAATTAGGGTCTGAACTAGGCATGGAAGTGAAGTGTGAAGCAAGGCAAAAGCAATACAGAGGGTGTAAAGATGTTGGGGTGAGAAGTGCTGGCTGTGCAGGACACACTGGGCTGTGCATTCCTCATGGCATGCTGTGGTTCTTGGGGTGTGATAATTACCAGTGAAGTAGGAAACAGCCAACAGCACCAGAGGATTTGCATGAGTTGCTTGTAGGATGCCTGTGCAAATGACAGCTGTGCTGGTGCTTTATTTCCCTCTGCAGATATTATGGGCTGCTCTGTGCCAGTCTGATGGCAGCACAGCCTGTCTTAGGACTTTTTCCAAGTGTCTGCTGCGGAACATCTTCAAAGGCTTGAGGAACTGCCAACAATTCACCTCTCCCACTGCATACCTGCCTCTAATTGCAACCCAGATAGGCTGTGACACAATATTGGCCTATTAAAGTTTCCATCCCCTCAGCTACACAGTCCTACATCCCATGTGCCACCGATTTGCCCTCTAGCTTGGAAAGGCTTATCATCTGTCAGACATCTGACCCAGTACAGTTTCTTCTTCCTGCTGGGAGGTTTCCTCTCATGGTGGATGCAGCTGCTTTAGCTGAGAGACTGACCTCACATAGTCATCAAGCTGCCAATTTGTAAGTCCTTGCCAACCTCAGAGCACACTTGACTGGCCAGAGTTTATGATGTGAGTGCTAAGTGAGTGGGAGAAATGAGAAAACAGGGGGCTGTGGTGATGGGTCCTGGGAGGAGAAATGCAAGATGACCATCTTTCAACTTTCCCAAGTTCATGGTTCATGGTTGGGACAAGGTATGTCAGAGAAGTGAGTTGGACCAACTAACAGATGAATAAAATACATCAGTTTTTAGGAATACAGATCCTTGCTTGAGTCTTGTTTGCAGCTGTGAGCAGGGGAGTGGGTAAAGTAGATCAAAACACTTCTTGCCCTATGCAGAGAGAGGGACTTTCCTCTTTAGCTTTTAGGTGTGGTTTTATTGTTTGGGGGGTTTTTTCTTCTTTTTACAGTGTGTTTTCCTGGTTAGTAAAAGAGATGAAGTGAAAAGGAGGTGCTGTGAGGAAGGGGTGAATAAAGAAATAAGCACACAGAAAGGAAGAGGTTAAATTGGAAATGATAATGAAAAGTTAAAATTTTCTGTGCAAAAGGGGAATTCAAGCAAGTAACTCCTTTTCAGGCTACTTTAACAGAGACTTGGGAGTGACTCAGATGCCAAGCACTGTTTTCAAAAGGGAAGCTGTGTGTGGTTAACTCTTCCAACACAGCTGGCTTGATTTCCCTTTTCAGATTCTGCTGCAGCACTGAAATCGCTGTTAGCATCTCTGTTATTTGAAGCTGGTGCCTGGGGTCTTGCTGTGCTGGAGCTCCTTCCAGAAAAGCCCAGGCAGCAGGAGAGCAGTCAGGGATGATCTTCCAAAGCAAGTAGCAGGTTTGGTTGGGGTATAAACTGTTTGCTAGGACAGTAATATTTGCTTAACTGCTTCTGCCAACATCAGCTGGAACACTGTGACCTCCCTGCTAGAGATCATATGCTGTGATGAGTGAAAAGTTAAATTTATTGTAGAATCCTAAACTACCAGCAGAAACCTGAAGTTTTGCCACACACCAAACCACTGCTTGCTGTTACTGACATCTGAAACAAAGACCTGTTTTCTCTGGATTCAAGATCTCTGGGACATGTTTTTTTAAGGTTCTAGTACTTGTTTAAACTGAAAGTCATACCTGTATTTCTTAATCTTCAATTTTGGCTGCACAATTTTGTCTTTAAGCTTTACTGTACTATATGAAACACAGCCCTTGCTAGGAGAAAGTCAGTGCTTACAACTCACTGTTCCAAGTGTGTCCAACCATTTGCCCTGACTGAGAACCAGAATGGGACTCAACATCCCAGGAGCTGCTGAGTGCTCCAGTTGTGGTCTTGGTATGAGCAAGGCTCTGACTGCCAGCCTACTCTCCAGTCCACGTGAAAGGTTTGGGATTCAATTACTGACTACTCCTTTTCACTTAACTTGGTGGTGACCCACACATCCAAAGTGCAGAAGCAAATCTCTCTGGCTTTCAACTCTCCCAAGTTCGTTGTTGGGACAAGGTATGTCAGGGAAGTGAATTGGACCAACTAACAGATGAATAAAACACATCAGTTTTTAGGAATACAGATCCTTGCTTGAGTCTTGTTTATAAGTGTCTCTTGCTACAGTGGCTTGCTCTTGGATCCCAGGAGTTATACCTGCTCTTTAGAGCCATCCACCAGACTTCACATCACACAGCACAAGCTCTGAGTGTGCACAGGTTCCTCCCCATCCTGGCTGGACCTGCAGAACTCTGCCATGCTGGCCTGGCACATACCACATGGCTCCTGTGGTTTTCTGTGCTGAAGCTGGCAGCTGGACACGTGGCATGTGCTGCAGAGACCTCTCCAAATTCCATCTGTGCTCTTGGAGGAAATGCAAAAGCACTCCAGGACCCAAGGCAGGCGTGGGGTTGCAGCCCAGGTGGGAACACAGTTGGGGGCTGAACCTCTGACAACATGCAGAAGGCCCATGATGACAGCCCCTTCCCAGTGCTCCTCTGCCTGCAGTGGAGGAAGAGGAGATGTTTTCCAGCACAGTGGTGACTTCTGCTGCAGAGTGAGGACAGAGTGCCCCCCACTGGGTAGCCAGCACTGGGGATGCTGCAGGGAGTGTGTCCTGCCCATGCACAGGTGCTGCTGTGGGCTAGTTTAGCCCAGGTTGGACTTTGGGTGTCAGCCCTCAGCCCATGCACACCAGATAGGACCATCAACCTGCCTGACCATGACCTGCTTTGAGAGCAGCCCAAAAGCAGCTCTGCTTCCCTCTCAGACATCCTCTTCCATCCACCACACCAGGTACTCTCAGAAATCCACTTCTAACCTTTTTACAGTGCTGTCTTTACACCCAATCAGATGCCTAATTTTTGTGGCTCCTGCCCCTCTCTCTTATCCCTCAGCTTCTGATGAATCCATGTGTGCCAACTCCAGGAGCAATCATGAATTGAAAAGCATTTATGAACCCATCAGAATGGGTAGGTTTTAAGTAAGAGAAGACCAAATAGCTCTTGAAGCAAAAAGGAGTGGTTTTTCACTATTTGGGGCAGACTTGAGAGACGTGCCTCAAGAGAAAAAGAGATCCTATCCTTCATGCCTGCCCGAGGACAGAAGTGAGCTACTTCTCAGGCACTACTTGAGGTTTGTGAAGGCTACTGTGCTGGTTTGGGCTAAAGTAGAGTTAATTTTCTTCACAGTGGCTAGTATGAGGCTATGTTTAGGATTTGAGCAGAACACAGGGTTGATAACACGGAGATGTTTTTGTTGTTGCTGAGCAGAGCTCACACAGAGCCAAGGCCTTTGCTGCTTTCTGTACTGCCACACTGGCAAGGGAGTTGGGGGTGAATGGGAGATTGGGAGGAGACACAGCTGGGACAGGTGACCCAAACTGTCCAAAGGGATATTCTATACCATAGCACATCATGCTCAGTATGTAAAGTGACAGGAAGAAGGAGGAAGGGAGGACATTTGGAGTGATGGTGTTTGTCTTCCCAAGGAACTGTTCTGTATGATGGTCCCTGTTCTCCTGGAGATGCTGAACACCTCCTGCCTGTGGGAAGCAGTGAATTAATTCCTTGCTTTGCTTTGCTTGTGTGTGTGGCTTTTGCTTTCTCTATTCAACTGTCTTTATGTCAACCCATGAGTTTTGTAGCTTTTACGCTTCTGATTCTCTCCCCCATCCCTTTGGTGGGGGAGCATGACTGGCTCTGTGGGGCTTGGCTGCTGTCTGGGGTTAAACCACAACAGCTATTTTAGAAACTATGCTTAGGTCACAACTTTTAGGTCAAGAAATGTTGGAGAATGGTGGGACATGATCCTGGGTATGCACCTGGGGAAAGCTAAAAAGAGCAAGGACACAGTCCCCTGGGAACGCATGGACACAGTCCTGGGAAGGCACCTGGGAATGCAGTGTACAAGCAAGGCTCTGGAGATAGTAACTATATAGATAGGGAGTAACTCAGCTGGGCAGATGGCAGGGGTAAGTCGTCCTTGAGGGTGAGACAAACAAGTTCGAGACAAACAGCTAGGAATGCACCCAAGCCTGGGAAAGCAAGAGATAATCCTCACAGCTGCAGCTGTGAGTAGGGAGAGTACCTGAATGCTATCTTTAGAGCCTAGCCAATTAAAAATGATTGATAATTGTATGCCTGTCCTGCACTGTATTAAAAAGAGCCTGTCGGACAATAAAGTTGGATCTTGCTGTATCACCCACACGGAGTCGGCCACTTGCTTCCCCGCGTGGAACCTTCACCTTTCCCAACAAAGAAAAGCCAATTACAGCCTCCACAGGATGAACATGTGGGCATCAGAAGCCAAAGCCCCGAGGACACCTTTAACTTGGGTGCCCACACAGGATTTGCAAGTGAAGGAAATACCAAGTGACCACTCTAGGAAGAGACACTGGGGAATGGGATTTCTTCAGCACTCTTCCTGCAAGGACAGCCCAGGGCAATGCCAGGTTTGCCTCCTACATTTTTTATGTTCATTCTTTTGTGTTTTAGGCATGCAACAGTTGAATTTTCCCTTGGAATAAGGTTTATTAAAACTCTGAGTAGGCAAGAAAACCCAGTCAGTGTCCCCTGAAAACTGGAATGTCTTCTAGGCCTGTGGTCTACCCAGAGCTTTGAGTAAGACCTTCTCCTGACATGTTTCAGCTAGGGACTTACCAAAAGCAGAGACATAAACCAAGGTGTTAGTAGTGTTGCAGGTCAGAAGTGATTAGATTGTCCTTAAAGGAGAAATATACAGATATATTTTATTTTTATAAGTAGAAAAATTAAGCACAAAGTTCCTGTAGAACCACTCTTTGCCAGAGCAAACATATCAATCATTTCACTATTTCCCATACTAGCAAAAATGCACACAGCATATTTTGTTTGTTGGAAAATCACTCCTCAAGAGGCACCAATTTTGATGCTACGCAGCTGAATGGCTGCTCATTTCTTTCCTCTCTAGTGCCTTGGCCACCACTGCTTTTCCAAGAACTCTTCCAGAGAAAGGCAGGAGAGAGCTCCACTTTAGATTAAAAAACACTTAGGTTTTCTGAGAGTCTTCCCTAGAGACCTATCAAAAGCACCACCCAGTAACAATACAGTGGGTAGTTCTCTTGCCTTGGGAAAGAAGCTCTCTTTAAAGCCCAACTAATTCATTAGAAGGGATTATAGGATTACAGAGCTCCTAAAGGCTAGAGACCCACTTCTATAAGACAGTAATTGTTTATTTCAAGGATAGTGATGCTGCAGCTTTCATGTGCCTCAGTTAGTACATCCGGAGATGCACAGAAGGTTGATCAGCTCCCCCAACACTCACTTGGGGAATCCACAAACAGGTTTGGTACAAGAGAATTCTCTATTAAGTTAATTAGTTTTATGTATGAAAAGTTCAGATTAAGAAGAGGATGTTGCTTTGATGTTGCTTTGCAGGCAGTCACCACTCATGAAATGATCTTCACTTCAGGCTTGGACTCTTCCAAGGCTCTCACTTCATCATCCACTTCAGCACTCCACAAAATGTCGTACAAACTACACCAAAACAGAAAGGCAAGTTGGTTTAGTAAGCATCCTCCCACTAAGGAAAGATGCACAAATGGCCAGTAGGGGAAGATCATATAACAGGAAGGGTCCCATCTAGGTTCTAGAGTCTGACCCAACAGCCAGAAACATGCCTTACAACCCTTCCTCCCCAGCACCACCTTCCCCTTGTTCTTGGGCCCTACAGACCAAAGCAGATCAAGGCACTGTGGTCACTTCACTTGGAAAGGATGATGAGTGTCTTGCAACATGCAGATGGCATTTGAATCCCTCCTGGTCACCAGTTGCCTTCAGGTGCAATTCCCAGAGAGCCAGTGCTTGTGGCCCCCCTCCCCACAGCCTCCCAGCTCGCCAAGTTCACCACCTGCTAGAGAGAACACAAACAGAGCCACAAACATGTCTCACATTAACTGCTGCATGTTGCAGCTGGGATTCTTCAAGGCTTCACAGATCTTCCTGATGCCTTCATCTCCCAGAGGGTTGTAGCTCAGGTCCAGCTCGGTAAGGCACTGCTTGGTGACCATGACGGTGGCGAGGGTTGCACAGCAGGCTGCAGTCAGATCACAGTTACCCAACCTGCAGGGAGAGGAGGGAGGACAGTGCAGTGAGCTGTGGCTCTAGAGACCATCAGCCCACACTCAGGAAATAGGTGTGGACATCCCTAGCATGGACCAGAGAACCCTGCTAAGCTGGAATCTCTGAGACATCAGCAGGGGCTGGGCTGTGATCCTGCCACGGACACAGCCACCCTCATGGGGACTGTCCAAAAGTCCTCCCTAAAGCTCAATGGTGTGTGGCTACAAGGGTAGAAGGAACCCATAGAAGATATTCCCAACCTGATCATCAAGCATAATATTCTCTTTGGTTTAAACTGATCATAAATCATCTCTAAACTTTATTACTACTAACTTATTGAGACTTGCAACCATCTTTTTAAAAAGGGCAACAGGCCTCTCAGTTGAGGACCAAACAGCTTCAACTGGTCAGCAAACATATCTTTCTGGGAGAGACTTCAAGTCCTACTGATGTCTCCCACAACTCATCTGCTCAGCTCGCTCACTGTGAGACTCAGGCAGTGGAGCACAGCTTGTCAAAGGGCATGGAGGAGACAGTAACAGTGCCCTGAGCACGACACTGTCCAGAGCTCAGTGTCCAGCTGGGAGGGGAATGGACAGATGGGGAAGGAAAGTCCCACTATGGTGCTGGATGCTCCAGCTGGCCTCTTGGTCCTACCAGTGAGGCTGGACAAACACTTGTGCTGGCACTCAGAGACGAGGGAAGTAGGAGGCAACAGGACAGGCTCTGGGAGAGAATTAAGGACCAGCAGTTCCCCCATCTCAGTGTCCCAGCTGAGGGGCCCTGAGGGCAAGCTCAGAGAAGGGCACAGGAAGCTCTACAGTGCACAGCTCCCAGAATAAAGCAAGATCACTCAGCTTCCCCATGCTTTGCTTTAGATCCTAAAGGTACACTACACCATGAACTTTTGATTCTGCACCTGGGGCAATGTCTGTGGATGGCTACCAAAAATACCATGCTACCACCTATTGCTATCTTCCTCTCCCTGCACACTCTTGGAAGGGTAACACAGCAAGAGAGAAGACAACTGAGGGTGCACCTTACCATAGGGACTGGATGTTGCAGTTGGGGTGCAGCAGCCCTTCACACAGGAGTTCAACACCTGCATCTCCCAGCTTGTTCTCACCTATGTGCAGCACTTTCAAGTGCTTGTTCATGGTGAGAGCAGAGCTGACAGCCTTGCAGCATGCAGTCGTGAGCCCACACTCCCTAACCCTGCAAGGCAAAAGTGATGTGAGATCTAGGTGGAAGATCTAGAGAGTATCAGGCACAATTCATTTCCTCACATCTGCTTAACAGGAACCCAGTACCTTCCCACAGTCACTGTAGTCCTCTCAACCCCCATCTGCTTGGTCCTTTCTAAGCAGCACCTCTCCCAGTCTATGTGGTATGTCTGTCTGGGAGAGTGCACGTAGGAAGGGCACCTGCCCATAAAGCACAGGAGCAATCAAAGTGTGCTGCTCTAACAGTCACTTTGGGCTCCACCATGCACTCCTGTGGCACCTCATTGACTTCCAGGCCACCAGGGCAGGGGAAGAACCCAGCTGGGGGCAGGAGCTGAACTTGCAAGGTAGGAAAATTCAAGTGCTGCTTGTTCAAGTTCTAGGTGAAAGAAAAAATTTCCTCTCCTGGCCACCTGACCATCCCAGCCTAAAAGGTAATATAGTTGACAAGAGAGGATGCTGAGAACCGTTTATGTCACTAGAGCTTTCTTTTGGCTCATCATTGAGAGAGCTTAGATCCAGTAAGAACATGAGATATTTGATCTCAGCACTCATTTTGTTATTACATGAGGCCTTTCAAACTTCAAAAGTCTCTTAGCTGCCTTTTGTTGCATGATAAAATCTATTAGAAGCTCTGCAACTGAAGCTTGGCCTCCTATCGCTTACAATAGGATGACTATGGGGCAGAACTTCAAGGTGTCTATGAGGTTAGAAATACAAATCCCTTTAGCTCTTTAAGTCCATAAACACTTTAGGTAACTGGCACAAGTTGTTCATGGAACCACTGCAACTGAGGATCAATCTGGTGGGCATTACTTCACCTACATCTTTCTTCAGTGAGGCTCCCAAAGAAGGCAGAAGGTATGTGAAACTTGACAGCAGCTCACCATAACTCCTGAAGTTTAGATTTTGGATCCTTGAGCGCCTGACACAGCATTTCCATCCCCGAGTCTCTCAGGTTATTGTCTATCAGACTGATCTCTGTGAGGGTCTCTTTCGTGCTCATGAGTCTGGAAAGATCTTTACAGCTAGCACTTGTGAGGTCACAATCCCATAACCTGCAGGGAAGAGCAAAATAAGATTTTCTCCCAAGAATGACTTAGATTAGAAAACAGAGTCCTATTTTAGTATTCTGAATTTCTGCTTACATCATCTCATTTTGTTCTGTCCTTTACAAAACCCACTCAGGCATCACAGAATCCTAGAATTTTGGGGGTTGGAATGGACCTTAGAGATCATCTAGTCCCAACCCCCTGCTCTGGGCAGGGACAGCTCCCACCAGAGCAGGTAGCTCAAGGCTCCATCTAACCTGGCTTTGAACACTGCCAGGGTTGGGCAGCCACTACCTCCCTGGGCAACCTGTTCTTTACTATCCATTTGTTGCACCAAAAACTCTGTTTGTAACACATAAAAAACAAACACGCAATTCCAGCAGACGTAACTCAACAGGAAGCCATCACAAACTTCCATTTTCCCTCTCCCCAGAATTTGATACAAGTGATTTCAGCATGGCCCTGCTTTTCCATCGTGTCCTCCACCCAGTTTTGAGATGTATTAACTGATTTGCAGTTGAGACATTCTTTTTTGACTGGGCTGAGTCACTGAGAAACTTTCTGCTTAGAGGCAAACGAAAACCACAACCAAGATAGCTCAGAGGATGCACAAGGAATTTAAGAAACCTCTGCCCACTCTTACCATAGCTTCTGGATTTTGCAGTTAGGATGCATCAGCCCTTGGCACAGCAGAGCCAGACCAGAGTCCCCAATCTTGTTATCCCCCACAGAGAGATCCATCAGAGATGACTTGTTACTGAGAACAGCACTGATCTCACAACAGCTATCACTGGTTATGCCACAGTTCTCCAGGCTGCAAGAAAATGCACAATTGAAGTTGTTGCTCCAGATCCATTTTGTCAGATACACTCCAACACCCCCAGTTCAGTCTGAGAAGGGCCTATGGGCTGGATCCTTGCTGCAAACCAGTGCAGCTCAGTTGGGCATTGCAAGACCCTGCCAGGCTCAGAAAGGACACAGGTGTCCTAGATGGGCTCTGGGTAAGGCAACACACTGTTCCTGCATTTCACAAGGCTGCAGGGCACTTTGACCTATTCACATCCATTAATACAAGGATCATTTTTGCCACGCTCTCCCTTTATATGATCATCCTTTTTAAGAGGAACTTTGGGCTGTACCACACAGAGAGTCCCTGGCAGTCAATCCCTGCTGACGGACAGGGGCAAGATGAAATGAATTGTGCTTCCATGAGGAGTTTTAGGGATATGGGGCCAAAACCAAAACCAGCATCTCTGTTTTATAGCAAAAAGGGGCTCTGAATAAGCATACTCAGCTGGTTGGTAATTCAAGGTTAATAACTAGAGCCACTGAGGGTGATTGCTCCTCTCCTCTGAGATACTGGTGAGGAGTAAGTGCTGATTGAACCTAGGGTACCAAAAATGCCACAAGTAAAGCCCCAGACACCTGTGTGCAGATTCCAGTTACATAAATCTGAGCCATCAAAAGATCTGGCCTAAATTTCAAGCATTTCTGGCAATAATTTCTCCTGTTTTTATGGACAGTATGACTACCAGCAGGACTAGCTGCCATTAGAGATGACCAGCTCTTGCTTACTGTAGTAACTCGAGGTTGCAGCTTGCATCCACCAGTCCCCGGCACAGCTGCTTTACAGCTGTATCTCCCAGTGTGTTGTTGCTCAGGCTGAGTTCCTTCAGGGTGGGTTTGCTTTGCAGAGCAGCATTGAGAGCTTCCACAATATCAGCTGTGAGTTCACAATACTCCAGCCTGCAAGAAAAAACCAAGTCCAGGCAAAACCCAACTGTCTTCACCACGTCCCACTAACTGCAAGAATCAGCTGTGCAGAAAACATACCAATAGGAATTGAAACCAGACAATACATAAAACTAGAGCCAACCATCAGAGTTTTTAACTCTCTGCTCATTTCAGGAAGCATTGTTATGCTTGAGCTAGGTCCCAGATGTCCTTGGCAAAAGTAATTAACCACACAGTTTTTACACTAGTCCTCCACTGAAGCAATGTGCTGCCTTGGAGCACACAGCTGAGCTCTACACTGCAACACCACCACACAGCCTCATCACCAAGCCTTCCTGGGAGGAGCTGAGAGGTGTGAATACACCCGGGTCCTGATCAGTCAAAACAAGGACCAAGTGCAGCAGAATCTGACAGCCCTGGGCATCTGAGAGGTCCTGCATT
Organism: Acanthisitta chloris; assembly: GCF_000695815.1. Taxonomy (NCBI): domain Eukaryota; kingdom Metazoa; phylum Chordata; class Aves; order Passeriformes; family Acanthisittidae; genus Acanthisitta; species Acanthisitta chloris. The sequence goes on from NW_008684237.1 coordinate 28,888, forward strand.
CATATCCACCACTGCCAGGAGGGCTAAACAAAGCCCAAGGGAAGAGACACCCAACCCTTACAAACCCATGAGACCCATCCACAAGAATAAGCATGACAAGAAGTCACAACTGGCAACAAAACTCCTGCTTGTCTCAAGAGAAAGACAAGCATGACCTGTCTGATGACCAAAAGAGCCCAGTGACTACTTACTGCAGCTTCTGCAGCTTACAGCTGGGGTTCATGATCCCTTGACACAGCACCTTCACTCCAGCAGTTCCCAGTCTGTTATCCCCTACGTGCAGCTCTGTCAGGGATGGCTGAGCGCTGAGGACAGAGCGGAGGGTCTCACAGCTGGCACTTGTCAGATTGCAGTTTTGCAGCCTGAAGGACAAAAGTAACCAAGGTGAGGAAAATGCACTCCCAGAATTACAGAGACTCTTCTCAGAGAGGTGGATCTGCTGAGGTTTGAACTTGGAAAGGACACTGTGGCACTGTCAGAGCATAACCCTCTAGGAAGGAGTATGTCCAGGTTAGTGTGGCTCTTTTACAGGTGTGCCAAAATATTTTGTAGTTAGTATTACACCTGTACCACAAATAATAGCTCTCATGCTTCCTTCAGTGTAATTGTTCATACAGCACCTCCAACAGAAAAAGGATCCACCCTACATGAACTAGCACTGTAACTGCTTTCTAGAAGTGTTTTAATCATCACAGGGCTTATCCCAGAGATCCAGCAATGGCATCTTACAATTTCTTGCCCATCTAGAAATGTGGGAGCAGCTAGAAGTAAAAATTGCATCCAGCTTGGCTTAAATCCCTGGATATCATTTCAAAGTCCCTGCCGCGCTCAGGCTTGGGAGACACAGCATAAGAACTGTGCTAGTATTGCTATGGGGTGTTTGTAGAGTTATTAGACAAGACCTTATGGCAATGGAGAGTTGTTGTGCATGGAGGTACTAAGTTTGACTTGGGTTTGGTTGCTCTTTAGTTCCCTAAGGCACTTCACAACAACCCCAAAAAAGGACAACTGTGTTTCTACAGAACTGAAAAAGCCTAATCCAGGCTGTTACTTGAGCATCTGGAGAAGTCTGAAGCTTAGGACAAACTCTCTGAAAAATTACTTAGGTCTTTTGGTGTAGAGTGGCACAGTTATTTCTTGAAGGCCTGTCAGAGAGCTGCAGTTTGATGAGCTGCATCTTTCCATCTCTGTGTTTAGGAAGTCCCCCCTCATTGCAGGGGACACAGAGACTTTGACGCAGGCATCTCCTCTAAAAGGCAAATGTTTACAAGGTAGTATCATGAAGATCCTAGACCCACCTCAGCAGCTGAAGACTGCAGTACCCTGCAGAAGAGTTGCTGAACAGAGAAGGCATCCCTCTGAGAACCTCTGAGGAGCAGGGCCAGCAGCCACAGGCTCTGACTAAAGCTCCTGCACCAAGGGTTGCTGAGGGAAGCCCATGAATGCTATAATGTGGTGGGGGACCTCTCCCAGATATGCTGGCCCTGTCCAGCTAGGAAGACAAGGCTTGAGCCTGGTAGAATGCAGAAAGACTGACAGTGCTGGAAACACTTGAGGCTCATGAGAGAGAACAACCTTTTGCTTGGCTCCTAAAGGAGCAAGCAAGCTGGACAAGATGCAAAATGCTATGCTTGCTACTGGCAGAACAGCCCTTTGAAAAATGCATTTGTGACCATGTCAGGTATGTGCTAACGGCAGAGTGGGAGCCCTCCGTGGTCATCCTTTTGTTTAAGTTGGCCTAAAGAGAGAATTCAGCTGCCTAGGCTGGGGGAAGGTCTGCTACCTCGTCTAAAGAGAGTCACCAGAAAGCCTTTGTGTGGCTGGGAAAACCCTACCTGTCCTTTCCCCAAAGCAAGACACACTGATGATCTGGATTCTTCCAATAAATATACCACTTCCATAAAAACTGCTGGGATTTTCCAGCCATCTGACCTAGTTAATTGCTGAGATGCAACACCACGGCTCTTACTATCACCATAGACCAGTTTGCCTCACAACTTCACCTGTAGCTGCCTGCAAGCATGTGTGCTGGTGCATCCCTCCCTCTCCCCCTGGGCTGCACTATGATCTGAGAAATGCTCATTAGGCCTTGGCCTTGATGAACAGCACCAGGGCTAAGCTCCTCTTGAGCATCTCAGAAGCACTGTCTGTTCCCAGGAACCAGTGATGTCTAATGAGCTCCTGTTTATTAACAAACAGCCTTGGAAACTTATATTTCTTGCCTGAATAACAATCCAAGTGGAATAATGTTTTTGTTATCAAACTTTCAAAGAAAGTTTCCAGCCCAACTTGCAGCCAGGATGAAAATGACCAAAGCCCACTCTCTTGTGACCCTATAAACAGTGGTCCAAAGTGAGATCCTTTGAGCTCTCCTGGACCAGCATCTCTGAGTGGAGCCTCTCAGAGCCAGTGAACTCTCAAGTTTGCTACACTCAGAGGACTGCTGAATGATGGCAGTGGATCCTGGGCTGACACTCCCACTCGTTGAGGCTTAACCCTTCACCCTTTGGGAAGTTGGAAAGCCACCTGATATAAGGAATTCGAAAGGAATTTTTCACAGGTCAATGAATACCTTGGACTTCTTTAGGTCTGTGTATGTGCAGGTGTAAATATGCTATAGCAAATGTACTGTGAATGTTGCACTCCTAGACACTTAAGTACTTTAGATTTGTAAGTAAGTTAGGGCTGTAAGTTACTGTTGTGCTATAGTACATTCTATATGAATCATTTGTCAAATTGTTTAATTTAAGATATTGATTAAATGCTGTTAAGTAAGTGCTGTTAAAACATTTAGGCCTAAACTGCTGGTGAGTTCTGGGGCTCAGTTGAGCAACTCTGTACTCTGAACCTTCTGACTCAATTGGAGGTTCTTCTTTATCCCTTTTTATCCTTACCCTTTTCTATCCTTACCCTCCCACCCACTCTCCCATCTTCAGCCTCCACATAGATAATTTTTGGGTTAATATTGGGTTTAGATTGATTGCTTTTACATTTATTTGCTTTTGCTGTGTGTGCTTTAACCATCTAGTAAGCAACAGAGTGAACCTTGCCAATGAACTTTGCCGTGCTTTCGCTTTTATATTAAACCTGCTTTTGCTGATACCTCTGCCAATGATTCTTTAAGCCACCTTAAAACACTCATTTGCAACAGCATGTTAGAGCAAGACAATCAGTAGGGCTTTACCATAACTTCTGTAGGCTACAGCTTGGCATCAGCAACCCTTTAGACAGATATTCAACGCCTGCATCTCCCAGTTCATTGTTGTTCAGCTTCAGCTCTGTGAGGGATGGATTTGTATTGATGATAGAAGAGAGATCCTCACAGTTACTGCTGGACAGATTGCAGTCATCCAGCCTGAAAGACAAGGAGAGAAGGAGCACGTTAGTCCTCAGAGCTGCTGTATTCTCCCTGGCTGGAACATCCCCCATGAAAGCAAAGTGGGCAATTTAGTCCTCTGTAGTTCCTGGGATGCTTCCATAAGTGTGGGTATTGCATGGCCCACATCAAGATGTGCTCTCTGCAGGGCTGCAGCATAGGCTGGGCTGGACAGCAGTTCCCCAAGCCTCACATCTCCTCTGTGATGCACAGAATAGGGCACAAGTCATGCCCCTTCAGCTGCAGGATGCAGCTTCATTTAATCAGTAGTAAGTGACAAACTACTTGCCATCTGAAGCCACGTCTACCCAGAGGCAGCTTACAGGCTGTCAGACTAGCTCTGCACTGAAAAGCCAAGCTGGGTCTTCAGCCAACCCCAGAGACACCCAGCAGCAGCTTGGTCTCCTGTAGGTGAGTCATGCTGGTTTGCACCACCTCCCTCCACCACGGATCTCAGCAAACAAATTGTGAGTTTGCAGTATGGCAGTGGCTGCTCCCACCAGACATCAGCATTTTTCTAGTTGTGGCTAAATTCATAGGGTGAAATTGAATTGAAAGGAGAGCCAAGCAAAGATTAAGAGCCCGGAACAGTCAGGGAAGCACAGAGGAAGGCAGAAAAGACATGAGGCAAAGTATCATCAAGAACCCTACAGCCCCACACACAGCCCCAGCCAGGACTGCCAAAAGTTGCCTGGCCACTTCTCCTTAGACAGCAGTATGAAAACTGAGGCTGTACTAGGCTTGTCCTTCCCTCCCTCTGGCAAGACTTGACTCCCCATGGGATCATGTTCAAGACTGATGGAACAATCCTGCAGCAGTCACTCTCATCCACTATATCTAGAGCAGCCCAGCCCCTGCCCAGGGGATAATCATCCCACTGCCTTCTGCCACCCAAGGCAAGCCTTGGGAAATCAAGGCCAGGCCCATGAAGCTGCCTGCAAAAGGCTCCTTTGCACAACAAAAGCAAGTCACCTTCAACCTGCCTGATGTTGTCTGAGGCATTGCTGGCATGATGCACACCATCCTCTCCAGCAAGATGATGCCAGCCCCTGGAGTGTAAACTCCCAGCCAGCAGAGGGGAAAGATTGTAGAGGCACTCTCCTGGGCCCTGTCCTACACCTTACACTGCAGGAGATGGTTCCCTCACACCGTTTGCTCAACACACAAGGCAGGTACTTCTGAAGGTCAAGTGAAGAATTAAGAGAACCAGGGCAACATTACTTCATACCAAAGGATGTTTATCTGTAGTTGAAAAGACTTTGCAGGAGGGTAGAGGGGGTTTTTCCCTCCATTTAAATTAACTTTCTAGATAAAAATAGGCAGAATTATTTCTGTTGCTGTGTAGTTTCTAAGTCCCAAGTCAAACAGTTCTGAAGATGAAAAGTACAGGAGAGAAACTCAACAGTTCTTACTTAGAAGAGATGATACACAACTAGTTACTACCTGATGGTTGTGCAGGATTTCATTGTGGTCAGAAGTTCAGCCCATCTAGATGGGCTCATCTCCTCACACTGGATGTCAAGCTCCATTCTGACAGTTGAAATAAGACCTGAAAATTAAAACAAAACAAAACAAAACCACCTTTTTTTTTCTCTAACTGACTGAGAAGCAACAATGCCCTTCAATCCCCCCAGCCCTCATCCACGGGTCACACTGTGCAAGGAGTACAGATTGTTTTTCCAACACCAGCCTGCTGCAAGCACCAGTTTGAGCCAGCAGAGTTGGAATGGTTTTGTCTGGGACTCGGGAAGGCCCTCCTCCAAGAGGAAAAAAAGCACATGAATCCTAGAGGGATATGTCAACAGCTTGTTATCTCAAGGCTACAAAAGAGCAAGATGTTTCTGTCCCCTCTCCCAAGGAACTTTAAGCAGAATGAGCTTTCCTGATGCACTGCTGCTACTCACTATCACACTGCTGAGCCACACAGACACCAGGTTCTTCCAGTGTGGTGCACCTGACCAACTACTGCACCTCAAGCTGCACCTAAAGCTGGGATATTTCTGGGAGAATTAGTGTAAATGAGGAATATGAACATGAGAACTGCCTGGGCTCAGATTAACAGTGCTGCTGCCCATGTGTGGGATGTAGAACCCAGGCGGATGGGAAAAGCATTCCTCCATGATTTGATATCCAAGCTTTGATATCTGGTCAGGCAAGTCCAAGTACAGAGATGCCGGTAAGCAGGAAATTTTTGGCTCTGCAGTCAAACCGCATTTCTGAAGCGATGCAGACACAGCACCTTGCAGAGCAGCTCCGGATAAACGCACACAAAGCACGCCAAGGCCAGCGCCCGAGCTCCAGGCTCAGCCTGCAAGGGCTGGAATCACAGGCAGGACTGCAGGAGGTGACAAAACGCAGTCCCGGTCAACATGACTCAGACTCCAGGCTATTCGTAAAAGAAGTAATCCTCTGAGCTATCAAATCGGAATGCGAACTGCTGTTAGTCGCCGTCTATCCTCACCCCAGCCACCTCCCCACCGCGGGCAGCACAGCCGCTTTCCGCAGCGCCGAGCGCGGTGTGAGAGCACACCCGAGGTCTCGGCCCCGACAC
>NW_008684238.1:0-11858 GCF_000695815.1 Acanthisitta chloris
CCAACCCCTAAAATTCTATGATTCAACCATTAAAAAAATACCAAACTCTTCATAAAATGATAGAAACATTACAATCAGAATGAAAAGGCTAAATACAGTAGAAACCAAAATAGCTCAGTAAAGTTCATCTCATGTAGATGAAATTAAAAGAATAAGTGAGCTGCTAGTTGCACAGCTTGAACCTAACTAAATCAGGCACCTAAAATCTGTAATGCAAATAATATTATTTCTGATACTACATGAATAAAAGACAAATGGAATACACCTTTTCAAATGAAGTTTTACATTTTAGCATAATATAATTGCTATTTTAAAAGTTTGTCCTCAGTTATCTGAAATTACCACATCATGGATTTTCCATAGGTTTAAATGAAGAATTCTTAGCTGCTTTTAAACTTGAAGAATAACACCAGTATTCAGTTCAAATACCTCCACATGTTAGTATTACCAAAGCTAGATATGTTTTACCTCCATAGGTAAAACCTGAAAATATAGAACCTCTAATGCTTTATCCAACCACTTGAAACATTCTGCTAAAATACTACTGTGAATAAGTTTAATACTCTTCTTGTTAACATTTACATGTGTGTTTTATGATCACTGCAAACCAGAAAGCTCAGCAAACATGGGGGCAGGAAGGAATTATCTTGCAGAAGCATGCCCAGGCAGAACAGCTCACTGCCACACCCATTATCCATGTGCATTAGGAACTGTCTGCCTAGACATCGAGAACCTGGCGAGATGATATGCTTAATTCATGGTTTGTATCAGATTTAATAGGAGGATGCTGGCAGGCCTCAACTGGTCCTGTAAGACTGTCCAGGCTGTTTGACAAATGAGGTCGTAGTAAAACTATGAACAAAGAACTCATAGTCACAAAGCATCCAAAATAAAACAGTTCCACCTTACTAACAAATGTTTAAATCATCTACACCTCTGCTTAAGGTCTAAACTGCTAAAGACACTAGAAATATGAGTCATCACAGCTGCAATGGTATTAGACATGAGGCAGAAATAAAGATCAGGATAAGAAAAAGACGGGAAGAATTTTGAAAGCATAGTGTTCCTACCTAGCATTAGGGACAAGGCAGAAAACAGCACAGAGAACATGACTGTATACCTGGAGTGCTAAGCAAAAGCCTTGACTGGATTCATGTGGAGAGCTTCTTGGTAGCAGTATAAAGAGTGTTCAGAAGCTAAGAACAAACTATGATGCAGGAGAAAAGGAAGGCTGTCCTAGTATCACTTGTAAACTTCATTTCCAACATGGTACCTTAATGATGAACCTTACATCTTCCTTAATACAGATCTTTGTTTTACCAGTAAGGCTTTTAAATGATGATGTTGGGAATAAGTAAATTGCAGTGTAACTGTCAAACTCATAATACCTTCAGGGAAGAAGAAAATTCAAATCAATGAGAAACTCAACAAAAGCTGTGTTGCAGGCAATCCTAGGGCTCCTGCAATTCAAGATTTCTGTAGGGGAACCTGGGAACCAGAGAATGCTCCTGCAAAGCTTCAAAGACTTTTCTCTTCTGATGAGAAACAAGAGCTAGAAGGAGTTTCCCCCATGAGTGTCAGAAAGGCCCTTGTATAAGACATAAACAACAGAAACAGTAACAGAGAGTATGCAAAAATCTAAAAACTGATAGCAATATTTCATATCAGAAGTACCTCGTGGACTTTGAGCATAGATGTAATTGTTTTATTGAGCCATCCTATTATTTACTTTCTAATTATCTGAAAATTATTTGAATACATTTTCAATACAAAAGACCCAATGTAAAAATCCCTAGAATTACCAAATGTCTACTAAAATACTTTAAAAATAAAATTAAAATCACATTTACTTATCAGAAATCAATAAAATATAAAAATCATTTATTTATTTGAATGTAGTAATATAAATAACTCCATAACCAAAAGTAATATTTGCTAGCTGTTTTATGACGTCATACAGCTTTTTGACACTTAAACTATTAATGGCAAAAAATGCTTTTATATTTATACTATATTTATTATTCTAATGTAGCTAGAAAATATCATGATATAGTGAAAAAGTGTCTTGGTTTTCATATAAACTTTTAACGTTTATTAAATTTACATTGATCCATATGCAAAACAATTTGTTTACAATTTGAACTGAAACTCCGAAACAAAGCCTAACTCAATAATAAAGAAGTATGGAAAAACAACATCTGTATAGTTTATGTGCACATTAAGCTATTAAAAATATTAAATGTTGCATGTTGAGTTTGATTTGGAAAAGGATGAAATTCCCCTGTATATGTGTTTGGAGTCCTACTCTGAAAATAAACATGCAATTATGAGAGCCTGAGGGCATACATGCAGTATTTGTGGGCATAGGTTTTCTGTGTAAAATGCAACACAAATGTTTTAGCATCTCTGTAGAAAGGGAATGTGTGTATATTAACAGGTGTTTTAATATAAGGAAATGTCTGGCTTTTGTCTCTAGTTTGCTACTAAATCATTGGCTCATTCTTCTTTTCTTCCTGTAATTTGAGGAATCTAAAGTTTACTTAGTTGTGGTGTTTCTGGATTCCTAATCAGCCTTTGACAGTGCTTTGAAATCCATTAAGAAAAGGGCCATACAAGTTACATGCCATCACAGATGCAAAATACATTGGCACTCCAGACTCATGTGAAAGCGGGTTATTTCTATTGTCATTCAACTAAAGATGAAAATTTGCTACCTATTTGCAGCAATCAGAAGTAGTGGGTTATTTCTCTTGTCATTCAACTAAAGATGAAAATTCGCTACCTATTTGCAGCAATCAGAAGTAGTGCTCCCAAATAAATATAATTAAAAGAAGAAGAAATGCTATTTTCATTACTTTACAGAAAAGATTATACGCCCAACTTTCTTTGCTGATCATTTTTAATCAGTACACTGGAAGCACATGTTTGTTGAACCTTAAAGTTAAATGGTGTACATATAGAAAACACTTAAGATAACAAACAGCAACAGAAGACATCACAGGAGAATTAAAATTGTCAGCCTTTCTTAAAATCCCAGGACTCATAACTGTCATAGCCACGAATTAATAGATTCCTAGAAAATCTATCCCATGGAGCAAGAATAAAGGGAAGTAATCACATGGGCACACTGTAGCTTCTATTGTACTTAACAATCTGATACTTAGCAACCGTTGAGCCAAAATCCAGCACCCCAGTGCCTTCCACTGAAGGTAACCAGTGATGTTGGACAGCCTTCTTGGTTGCTCATGTACTCTCAGATAGCTGGTACCTAAAAGGACTTTAGTCAAAAGGACTTTTGAAACATAGTATCAGTCACCTTCTTTCTCTATCTGACCAGACATGCACAGGAGAGTTTCGACAAAGCAAAGGTCCACTTCATTTCTATTCCATACTGGAGACTATCTGTCATGCTTTAATCCCAGCCAGCAGCCAAGTACCATGCAGCTGCTCACTCACTCCCTACCACTGGGATGGGTGAGAGAATCAGAAGGGTAAAAGCTAGAAAACTCATGGGTTGAGATAAAGACAGTTTACAGGACTAACTACAGTATAAAAATGCCTGAGAAGTCTGATTACTTAACTGGAAAAAAATATGAGACATTAATTTTTTAAAAATGCTATTAGAAATCTACTAGATGATAGGTATCACCAAACAGCCTTTACTGCTGAGACCCTCAGTATTACCTCATAAAAACAACAGCTGAATCCACCCAGAAGAAACACTAAAGCAAGAAAATACAGCTAGCACAACCTGAATATGTATGCATGGACCCTTATCAGTACTTATTCACTTAAGCCAAGAAGTTGAAATTTTGGTGATTTTATCATTCTTATGCTTTGTACACATCAAACCTGAAACAGGGCATAAATTCTAAAATTAGATAAACGGAAAATGCTTAACATTTATGAGGAAAAAGAGCAAGGAGAAAAAAGTTACAAATACATTGGTTTAATGGGGCATAAATTCTAAAATTAGATAAATGGAAAATGCATAACATTTATGACGAAAAAGAGCAAGGAGAAAAAAAGTTACAAATACATTGGTTTAATGCAAAATAGAAAGTGGACAGTTACTAGAATAGTACTTTTGGATTTAAGAATGCAGTACTAGGTATTTTGTTAGAAGCAATGTCTCACTGAATTTGTATTCTTGTATTGTTGGCACGTAGTTGTCTAATATACTTACCACCTAAGAAGCTCTGCTGTTCTTATAGAGGATTTGAGAAGAAAACATAGACAATGGCACCAAGAGAGAAAAGGCTATTAGAAGAGTCAAGATTCCTCCACAGGCAGAAGCAAAAGCATCAGCTCCTTTCGTAATTTCAAAAAGTGAAACTAGAAAGGGCATTAAAGGAGAGGAATGAAAAAACCCTTCTTAAGAGTCTTAATCAAACTCTTACATTTAACAGCATTAATGCTAAGTATGCAAACGTTCATCCCACTGATCATTATGGTATCAAGAACTAATTTTCCTCCTTTTAAGAGCTTATATGTCACATCACACCCCGTGGGCCTTCCAGAGATGTATTTAAATGTCTAACAGGGGGAAAAGAAAGACATTCCAGACAGCCAGGTGTTACTGATTCACCCATTAAAATTTCAGTTATAAAATATCCCACACAATGGTAAAACATTTCAGTCATTAGCTGATCATAAACAGATTAAGATGACATTCTAAATTATTATGACTATATGTGTATAAAATTTACATTGCTCATCACATTATTCCAGGTGTCGGTAACTCTGATTATCTGAAGTTAAAGATTAAGTGCATGTATTATTTGTTCTAAGAATGTAAGGAAAAGAAAGACAAAGCCAGATGTAGCAAATGTAACATTAATCTTGAGACAGAAGAAAACTTCATATTTATTTGCAATTATTCTCATTCATTTACTAGTATATAGATGAAAATGAGGTCTTGTTTCCTTTTATTGTAAGCTTTAAGCATCCATTTCATATAATGAATGTGAAACAGTAAAATAAATCAAAGATTTTTAAATCTTATATTTCCTGTACTCCTGCTTTCCAAATAAAGAAAATATTTAATGAACTTCCAACACTGCACATTTTGATATCAACTTTAATAACAAAAGATACAGATGGGCTTTTGATAATGGCATGCTGTTGATTTACACAAATTTAGTTGCCTATGTATATGAAGAAAATTTCTGTGTTTATTTATTTCTTCTTTATCTACACTGTAAAACAAGATTTGAATTTTATCATTAAACCACATTTCAAGTCATTTTTCCCCCTTTCAATTTGGCACATGATCAAATTTCTGAGTTAATAAATTAGGGAGCATCACCAGTATTCCCATAACTGTCAGTGGGCAAGCACTTAACTTACAGTCCATGTGAAGGAATTTGAGTCAACTTAATCTGGACAGCTGATCTAAATCAAATTAGGTTGCATTTTCTATGAGCTAAAAGTTTGTACTGAACTGCCACTGTGATGCTAGAGATGCATAGCAATGCCTTATGCTAAAAAAGTGTAAATTCACAATTGGAATTGTTAAGCCAGTTAAGACACATTGCCACCAAGGAAAAAGCCTTTTGCCCCTCCCAGTCATGTCTGCAACACGTTTCCATTCTCTCTCATAAACTGGCACTTGCACACAGCATATTGAATGACCTCTTCGACAGTTTTCAAAGTCAAATAATACATAAATAAAGTTGATTTTCCATCAGGTCAGCAGACTAAACTAACCAACTTGTACAGCCACCACCAGAAACATGGGTAGGGAAAAGGGCCATTCCTATTCAGTGGCAGCATAGTCTTAGAGCACACAACAAGGTAAACCAGGATTTGTTTGAAGGAATAGCAGGAAAGGCACAACACAGAGTTGTCACCCACTGGTGACTGCATGTAGGACTACAAGCCTTACACTCCACTCACTGCTTCTGCTCTGTATGTCTGTTTCCCATTCCAGCATTTGTCAGTCTTGCCTTTTCATTTCTAAGTTCTTCTACAAAGTATTGCTTGTCAATGTGTGCATATACACTATCTACACACACAGTGTGCAAAAGATTTTCTAATAGAGCCACAGTCTCCAGGTGTACAAAAAGGAAGCAGTTCACCCTGATTTCCAGGCACAACTTCTTTCCAACTTTTTGCTTCTCCTTCTTTTTGTTTAATTTTAGAACTGAAATCTGCAAGTTTTGACACTGACTCCAATAGCAACAATTTCACTCTTCAATGTTTTTAATGTTCAAGATTAGTTCAAGACTATGTCAATTGCTGTTAGCAGTGCTCATAACTCAAGACCAACTCTACAGCAATAAATCAGTCAAGACCAAAGCATCAGCATGCTGCAAATATTATTGTTTTATGTTTCAAAAATGTACTAGCAAATGAGCAAAAAATTACAAAATCTAGCCAGACTTCATCCCAGTCTTCTAGTTACAGAACACAGGATTATTTTATTTACATAAGAAACAGGCAAGCACCTGAAAGAATGAAATCACTTTCTCTTGTGCTTTAGAATGAAAACTGATCCATTCTAGCATGTCTGGTCAAATGTATTAGCTTGCTCTTAAGGAATGTTAGGATGAGATTCGCTTCAAAAGACCTGAAGTCGACACAGCTTTTGCCAAACAGAGTTTTGACATCTGGGCTTCAGGTGTTTCTGGTTTCCCACCTCTTACAAGGCTCTATCATGATTTTTTAATGTTTTCTTTGTTGTGATTCACTAGGTTGAGGCTGCTATTCAACTCAGAGAAGAAAACAGACTCTGCAGGCCAAAGCCCACCTGAACACATGGTTTTGTTTAAAACCCACTCAAAAGAAAATAATGTGAATCAAATCTAATAATTAGTTCATAATTAGAGAGAAGAATAGAGAATAACAGAAGAAATGAAGAAAAAAGAAACATGAATAAAAGAAACAAAGAAAGAAGGAAAGATTTTATTAATATAAGGTTTAATAATATGGTTTATCTGGTAGAACCCTAATCAAGGAAACACTGATGTCTATATCCAAAACACTAACTTTCCACTGTCCTAACCCACTCAATTCCTGCCAAAATTCAAGTTCTACAATACTGAATAATGTTGAGTGTATTCTTTTATTATGTTGGATCCTTTGAAAAGGCTAAGTGGAAGTGGATTAACCTAAATTAAAGAAAATAAACTAGATTAATTTTTTTTGAGTAGGTAACAAGTAGGTGCAGCACTGAACAGCCTTTTCACAAAATGATTTCGGTAAGTAAAAAATGAAATAGGAGAGTCAGACCTGGTAATAAGAAAATGCAGATGTGTTCTACAGCCTGAATGAACCCAAGGCATCTGACTAATATCAGCAGAAGCCAAGGATTCCTTTTCCTTTCTTTAGCTCCACATAGTACCATTTACATCAGCCCTACAAACCCTGATGGCACTTTCTGCTACACTGGATTCTTCTAGGGAAAGTGACCTGGGGACAGGAAGCACTTGGCAGGGATAACTAGGAAGAGGGCTGATAATTCATAGAATCATCAAGGTTGGAGGCGACCTCTAAGATCATCAAGTCCAACCATTAGCCTGCCACTCTGCTGTAACCCCTAAACCTTATACTCCAGATTCAGACACTTCCAGGGATGGTGACTTCAGCACCTTCTGTGGCAATCTATTCCAGTGCCTGACCACTCTAACAGGGAAAAAAAATTTCCTAACATCTAATCTGAATCTCGCTATGGTTGCTAGAGGCATTTTGCCTCAGGAGCTAATCTTGATTATTCTCTACTGATTGTCCATCACATGAGGAAATACCAAACATCCTACAAGGTATTTCAGTGCAAGGCTTCATCTGTTGAAAGCAAGGGAAATATCTTTTCCCATCTTTCTCCTACTGATTAAAGACAGAAGGTAGAATTTGGTACTTAGTATATGATAAATAAATAGTAGTGAAGAGTTGTCTGTCTTTATGAAACTGCCTATTTAGATGACTATGCTGTCTTATTTAGAAGAAATTTATCATCACCTGGGGCAAAACACAGTAGTATTCTCAGTCACTACATATGCAAACCAGGCATTGGTCTAACAGTGATGGTCATGAGGTTCTATATTCTCAAATTTTTACTTCAAGGTTTAAAACTAGATAAGAATCATTATGGGGCTTATCCAAAACCCACAAAGGGCAATATGAGCTTTTAATTTCAAACAATTTTGTATACATGCTCACATATTTGCAAAAGCTTCTCACTCCAATAGGAAAAAGTAAGCATTCCATAAACATGGTCTTCCATTCTAATATTTCACAATTAATATGTTGGAGGGGTGTGCATATGGAATAGAGGATTTAACTGTGAAATACACCTATTCAAATTTTGTGCATTTTTCCAGCGAAAAATCTATTACCTGACTAAAATTTTGAACTTGGAAATTCAGGTGAAATTTTGTGCAAAATATATGCTAAGTAATTAAAAATCCTTTATAAGTCACTTTCTTTTATAAGAATAGTCCTTTACGAATACTTCCTGATGCTATGGTAAAAGCATCTCAATTTTCATGCTAAGTAATTAAAAATCCTTTGTAAGTCCCTTTCTTTTTTAAGAATAGTCCTTTACGAATACTTCCGGATGCTATGGTAAAAGCATCTCAATTTTTTTATCATTCCAACATCTAACTCCAAGTGGACTGTCTGTGATAAGAAATAGGTGCAAAAAACTGACTGTAAAACAACATACTTATTTAAGTTATACTTCTCATTGTTAGGATTTCTAACATTTAAGCATCTGTAAAAGCATATATTTACCTATTTCCCTATGAGTTATTAGCGCTGACTTATTATAAAGCAATTTAAAGAACAATACCCTCCTGAAATTCAGTCTTCTCCCTCTATTTGATCCTGTAATATGATTATTGTTTTTATTTGTGGTCCAGAAATTTATTCCAAGGAGTGTGATGCATAAAGAAAAGATTCCAGAAGGCAGAAACTGCATTATGAAAAACCTTTTCACCACCAATCTCAATACAAAACTAACCTTGGCCTGATGACTAGAGATGATGAGAGCCTTTGGGGAGAACAGACGGGAGCCGAGGAGCTGATCACAGCCCCACAGGAGATCTTTGGCATATTGAGAAATTCCAACTTCTGTTATAACAGCAAATGGAGAAAGAGTTTGAATGATAACTCACTCCATGGCTTATGTGACTTTCTGCTTTTAATGTGCTCAACAACATGAAAGACTTTTTGTAGCAACAGCTGTAATTATTCAGTTTGATTGGGGATTTCTTCTTGGACTCCAACCTGATCTCGGGTCAAAAGAGTAATAAACATATCCATCTGAGCCAAATGTATCATAAGTATTTGATTTTGTTTTTGAATCACTTAGCCCCACAAATCATGGTTTAATATTGATGCAAACAGTTTTGCCACAATATTTAGCAGGAGCTGCTTAGGAAGCATAGCAGAGATGTTCCCAATAATGCCAATATCTGTTCAAACCCAAGAGAGATGTTGCTGATAATGCCAATATCTGTTCAAACCCAAGCATGTAGATTTTAGTAGAAATAGTCTTGTTTTCTATTGTGTATAAGAAAAAAGGAATCCAAATATTATTAGATACATAATACAAAGTGAAAGGCATTAAAATTGTTTTCTTTTACTCCATTGTTTAAAACCATTGTATCTAAAATTTATTTGTCTGATTAAAAATTGTGCTGATAATGCCAATATCTGTTCAAACCCAAGCATGTAGATTTTAGTAGAAATAGTCTTGTTTTCTATTGTGTATAAGAAAAAAGGAATCCAAATATTATTAGATACATAATACAAAGTGAAAGGCATTAAAATTGTTTTCTTTTACTCCATTGTTTAAAACCATTGTATCTAAAATTTATTTGTCTGATTAAAAATTGTGTAAAAGCATGCTTGATTTTGAACAGGATAGCAAATCAAGGACTGTAGCTGAACCCAGTAACCCAGTTTAGCCAAGATGAACCAGTAAAAGTTACCCTGAAATGACTCAGAGATATTTTTTTCTTTTTCATTTTTAACAAGAGTGCTCACAAAACAGGAAGAACATCAGTGACTTGAGTCTCTGGCCTTCTAACCAAGAAAGGACTTGTGAAGGTGAATGGTTTGCAGACGAAGGGGATATAAAAGAGACAAAACCAGGATAAAAATTAAATAAAAAGTAGCTGTCTTAAACTGTAATTGCACTCCTCTGCTGAGCATGCTTTCAGATATATAAATGTGATTTACCATCAGCTTGCAACTACAAATCAGGTCTTAAGAAACACTTGTGCTATGAAATTGTTTAATCTCATCAAGCTCTGCTTTCACAGCAAGCCATAAATCACAAAGTCTTTGTTATCATAGACCTCCATGAGCGCCTCTCAGGCAGGCAATGGATCGTGGGTATATATAATCCTGACTGCACAAACAGTGGGGTCGTCGCAGCCTGAAATACTTTCATAATAGCCACTGTGCAGCTGGTGGAACACAAGCCTATGATGGATATCTCATTTCCTACAGTCGGCATCTATTTCGAGCAAATTATTACCACATAAATTTCTTGTCAACAGAAACGGCCAATTAATTAAGTTAAAAATTTACTCGTGATCACATCTACAAACCAAATAGAACTGCAAGGCAATTTTACAGTTACTGAATATACTGCAGGTCAGTTTAATGAATAATTTTTAACTTTGTCATAAACTCAAAGACAGGCTAATATCTTGAGGAACCTGACTGGAGAGCAGCTGCCAACAGATTTACACAAAATATATTTATGCAGATTTTGATTGCTGACATCTGGGGACAGAAATAAACTTCAGACAATTACAGAAACTTCACAGGAATATGAAATTTCCTTCTCAAAAATAAGCAAGTTTTCCTCTAAAACACTGTATTTAAATGTGTTTGAAATGATACAGATTTGCTGTTCAGGAAAAAAGATGGCTCATTATCAAAGTTGAGAACTAAAGTATGTAAAACACCGTCGATTAGACTTGCTTTTAAATTATTTTGTTTTCAACTTTCTAAAAGTGCATTTTGTGTGTGTATTTATCACATACACACAAAACCAGATAAAGCAGTCATAATTAGCAGGTGAAGATAATTGGACGTTTTAAACCCCAACAATGAATAAAAGTTATTCTTTCCAAGGAGTCTTCACATCAGTTAAAACATTGTCAGCAGAGCAGTGCAAGAGAAAATTTAAGCTATGCCCTCCATACAAATCAAAGTGGGCAGATTGACAGAGGCATGAATATAGCTACTTACTTTGGGTTATTATAGACATAAAAACGGTCTGCATGAGAACATGCACATTTGCAAGTACTTCATAATTTTTATTTTAACCTTCTTTCACCCTCTTCATCCATGCATACATTCTTCCTGAAATGAAAGTAAATATATCCCAACCACTGCTAACTATGAGATCAAATAGCCTTTTTTAAACAGATAAAAATTAGACTATTAATTAAAATATGGAGTGGCTTTTGCCTCTTAGTAGATAGTTCACTTTTATTAGAGGCAGGCAATGACCCTATGTAACAAATTGGAAAAAATGGCTTGACATTGGTGGTGATGTGAGTTGTTTTTTTTTTTAATTTGCATGCAATTGTTAGTCTGTCTTTGTTAAAATCAAGATATAAATATTATATACTTCATTAATATATAATGAATCAGCTGTATAAATCTTTGAAAGTTTAATAATTAACAGTGTAATCAACACACCAAAAAAAAAAAGCAGAAATTCCTCATCATAAAATTCCAAGTGGGGAAAAAATGCCTAAGAAAAAAGAGTCAAATAAATCACTCTGAAAA
Organism: Acanthisitta chloris; assembly: GCF_000695815.1. Taxonomy (NCBI): domain Eukaryota; kingdom Metazoa; phylum Chordata; class Aves; order Passeriformes; family Acanthisittidae; genus Acanthisitta; species Acanthisitta chloris. The sequence goes on from NW_008684238.1 coordinate 11,755, forward strand.
TACTACCTCTCCATTATCCTCCTCATGGCAAAGAGCTTAAGTAAATAGGTAGGCCTCATAGAAGTTCAGGAAGCAAGCACCACTGTTCAGATATGGCTGGGCCC
>NW_008684238.1:12093-19505 GCF_000695815.1 Acanthisitta chloris
CTCTGGATGGCACATCCCTTCCCTCCAGCATCTTGACTGCCCCACACAACTTGGTGTGATCAGTGAACTTGCTGAGGGTGCACTCAATCCCACTGTCCATGTCACCGGCAAAGATGCTGAACAGTATCAACCCCAGCACTGACCCCTGAGGGACACCACTCCTCACTGGCCTCCGCGTGGACACTGAGCCACTGACCACAACTCTCTGTGTGTGACCATCCAGCCAGTTCTTTATCCACTATGTGGTTCACCCATCAAATCCAGGTCTCTCCAATTTAGAGACCAGGATGCCATGTGGTAGTGTCAAATGCTTTGCATAAGTCCAGGTAGATGATATCAGTTGCTCTGCCCCTATCTACAAATTCTGCGACCCCATCATAGAAGGTTGCCCAATTCATCATGGGGAAAAAGGAAACTTTCATGTTCTGCACTGTATTTCCATGTGAGAATCATCTACTTTGCAGAATGAGTATGCAATTTGGGTTAACAATATTTTTCTAAAATTTGGCTGAAATTTATCACACCCTGTGGTGTATTCTCCTCACACTATAGTCATGAGAGCCATCAAAAGTTATTGTACTTACCAAACCACAATATAAACTTCAAATTTTATTATCTGATTTCCTACCAATGACACTACTTGTCCATAACAAAGTGAAAAATTCAGAAACAAAACATATGAAGACAAAATCATCTAATAAATTCCCACCCAATAAGAATTCCCACCCTTCTTTAAGGTAGAAAGAAAAGAACGAAATGACCAAATAATTGAGGAAAGTCTATATAGTCATTCAAAATTTAAAACACTAAACCCATTAAATTCTATATTTCAGTATATAATTCATATCTATACAATAGCAAAAGCATCCCAACTTTGACTTACAGTCCTCACTCCATAACTACAAGATGATTACAGAGGATTCATGCTACTAAAGATCTTGAAGAATGAGGCAAACTTACAAGGCTGTGCCCTTAACGTACCAATCAAAATCATTCTTTGTTACCATCTTCCCCTCTGCTCTTTCCTCTTCTCATTTATCTACATTTGGATGTTTTAGTATTGCATTAGTTCTTCCAGGGATTTTTATTTAAACTGCATGTAGCAAAAGTTCAATTCCCATACACACAGATACTGTTTTATAAAACACAAAGTAGACCCAAAAAAAGCAAAAAGATGTCCAGATACTGAGGCATCTTCCTAGCTGAATAAGCATAACTGATTTTGCCCACTAGGAGACAGTACAAAGAGGAATAAGGAATAAGAAATATGCTCTTATTCATACAGAGGGTTTCAGCAAGCAGTCATTCCTTGTGAGCTGGAAACATATTACACATTCCTATTACATGGAATACAATTAATTTCCTTTCAGATTTTAACAATGTTAATAAACTGCAATTTTAACTACAGTAATATTACTGAATAAACTGGATAAAATCATCAGAGTGCCACATTTTTTTCCTATTCTGAACATGCTTTTTATATTTAACAAGACACTTATATGATGACATCGTAAGATTGTCATCACTGTGTATGTAGATTGTGAGATCACCTACAAGTACCAGTAAAATTTCTATGCTTTTGCTAGGTAACCATGGTACACAGACAGAAGGGAAAACATTGTCTGACCCAAACACCTAGAAGCTAAATCTCCTTTCATGTTACAGAATTCCTGCCATGCAGGATTATAAGGTAATACACAACGTAACAACTATTTAGTGATGATATTGAAAATAGGAGTACAGAGCTCCAAATCCTGACAGAAAACAAGCAAAACATGGAATGAGAAACTATTGATGTGATCTGTTACTGGATCAATTTACAGAATGTGTCTTAAGACTCACTAGTGTCCTAATGTCTCAAGCAAAATATGCCAGAGATTAATTGGAAGTAACACAGGTAATGATCATATTTATAAAGAATTAGAATGAGTTCATAGAAATAGTCACATACTTATTTCTAGATGTCAGCTTCACTCCACTGTAGAACACTATTTTGAGGTAAGGTAACATAATACAAAACACCATTTCTAGAGATGCTGTTGTGAGCACAACAATCTTGTTTTGATTAATTATTCAGTTTGGTAAAATTACAGCTTGTTTAAAGGAGCATAAGCAATCTTTCAGAATGCTTCACTTGTTTCTTTATACATAAGAATAATTCATTCCAGGTGTAAATTTACTTAATTAAGAAGCAGTATCCCATCTTTCTCCATTTGAGTGAATAAATTTAAACCCACAAAACAAATTACACAAATAAAAAATTGGCATTACAGTCTTGAGCTCTGAAACAGATTATGCAAACTAAGTGAAAAAAACCACAAAAACCCCAAACCCTTTTGCCACCTGAACTAAATAGAGAAACAATAATTTAGACAGTTTATATAATTCATTCTGTATTATTAATCATCAATATTCCTTTGATTTACAAAATGTTCATATTTGTTGCATTTTATGTCCTTCTAGCACTGTCACAAGCTCCTTCTTTTTCTGAACCAATGAGAAGACCAGGCAACTAGACCCTTGAGGACTGCAACATGAGACTACCCTTACAGGTGGTATAACAGGACTCTGTCATCACAGCAGGTGTATAAAAAAAACAAAACAAACCCAAAACAGTCAAGAACAAAACATCATTTCACATAAATTATGCTATGTTAGAATTTGATTTTTTGTTTAATTTCAATGACATGAGCCATGAGGAACTTTCTATAGTTTGAAACAGAGGCATGTTTTCTTATTCTCTATGAGTTGAACATACAACCTATTAATCATTTTAGATAGTACCATTGGGATATTTTGTTAATTACATTCATGATATTATTTATTAGATTTTATTTTTTCATGTTACAAGCCTTAAAAAGTTGTTTATCAATATAACCTTTGCTAGCAAATCTATAATTAAAATTAGCTGTGAACAAATCAAGGAGCTGAAATATTAGGCTTCCATGAATATGCTTTTTCTATCATATTCTAATGTTATAGCTAAGTCATTAACAAATATGCACCTAGAAGGATTTGCTAAAGGATTATGCAAATTATTATGGCCTACTTAACACTTGATTTACTTTGTCACTTTTATGCACCCTGTATGACAACCCTATCCACCTGAACAAAGACAATTGGCAAATATAAGGAAACAAGCAAAAGGATGTTACAAGAAGACACCCCAAAACCGAAAATAGACAAGGCTGACTTTCACTCCTTTTGTAAGAATGCTTTGCAGCTACTTTAAACAGATTTAAGATAAACTAACACTCCAAACTACAGCTCAGAATACCACTGCCTTCAGGTCACATCTTTCTCTCCATGTAAAAAAATGCTCCCGTAGTACTTAGAGCACAAAATTTAATGAAAAAATTGAAACTTTCACTCATGAAACCAGGACATAGATATGCTGCTGTTAATGAAGAATGCAAGTCATATTCCATAAAATTCAGCTATATACTTTTTGACCACTAAATGAACTGGTTATTAAACTGCTGTTTAATTTATAAATTATATACAGTGGATCTTTCAAATAATTACCTGTCATGCTACTCCTCTAGCCTCCCTATCTTGTTTCCAAATTGTCTTCACCTGAAGATACTCCAAATACATTTCATAATCAAAGTTTTTGAAAAAGTCTTGTGTGGTTTTCTTTCCAGTCCCACTGATGAAAAAAAAACCCAGTACAAAATCTAATTTAATATTAAATTCTGTTTGAAGATTGAATTACTTGAATATTAACAACTGACTACAATATATATCATGAGAATACCAACATATCCCTAAACCTGCTCATTCATTTACAAACTCAGAGTTTAAACACAACCTTAGCTGAAACTGACATTATAAAGCATGAAAATGCAAGCTTGATTTCTGATCTATTATGATGCACCCACCTTGCTATATAAGGCCAGTAATTGATGAAAAAAACCAAACCCATTACTCTCAACCTTACTTTGTCAGAGAGAATGAAACAAAAACAGACAGAAATTTCAAACTCCCAATTAAGCAACCACAATCAATTACACTGTCTTGAAGTTACTCCCCTAACTACTTCAAGCCACAACAAACTACCTCTGAACAATCTCCTTTTCCCAACTCCTCGGGATACAGTAGCAACAGGAATAAATTGTTGCTTGGAAATACTATCCTAAAAGGTTCTTAGAAGAGATTATGACTACCAGGGAATAAATTTCATTATGATATCACCTTAGAGATCGATTAGCAATAGCTGGACATAAGAAAAGTGATTCTCCATGACAGTGAGTAGCAAACAATAAAAAATACACTGGGATCATGCAAATTTTCATAGGACACAGAGTAATTCAGAGCCCCATGACACCAGGGCAGATTCAAATATTGCAAATATAACCAGTAGACCTGATGTTGCCCTACTACTCAGCATCAATATTAAGCAGCAATCTCCTGGGATAACTGTTTTCAACACATGAACTTTGACCTCAAAAGGCAGAGATAAAACATTTCAAGAAAGGCAGGAATAGGAATTGTAAAATCTGGAGAATTAGCATCTAGCAATACTGTAAAATAAACTCACAGTTGCTAGAGCATTAATGTAAATCTATGGCTTTTCAGAGCCTAGAAGTCACTAGAAGTTTCATTTAATATTTTCAGACAAAATCAAAAGAGGAGTAAGCAATAAAACCTATAATTACCAGCCATAAATAAAGCAGAAAACAGCATGATGCGATGTCCAAACAAAATAATAATCACATGTGTGTGTTGCAATGGGATGAAATAGGGCAGTAAAATGAATAACCAGGCTTCAAGCCATGAAGTCAGAGATTTCCCTGATGCAACAAAGGTTTAAGGACACTTTGCTGATTTACTTCGTGACAGGCTGACATTCTTGTAAGCATAATGCTCAAAAGCTCATTTCAGCAGTTTTAAGCAGCGTGGCACTTTTTCCTGATTTATGACTGGTTTATGGTAGTTGGAAATGGACATAGTCATTGTGGCCATAGTTTGAAATGAAGTTAAGTGATGTCCTTGATACAGACCCAGTGTCAAAAATGAAAACTATGAAAAAAAAAAAAAAGATTAAATACACCTTGATAATTTAGCCCAGTGGTAAAAAGGGCAAAGGGAAAAGATGATTCGTAGTGCAAGCAAAGATTACACTCCTCAGAGAAGTAAATTCAAGACTGGTAATGCATAATGTCTAAGTTTTCAGAGGTCAGCGGTCAAAGCCACTGTAAGGCTGGCTCATAAAAATTGTTACAGCAGGTGCATTACATTGAAGTTATGCATATGCCTTCTCTTTGTTTTCTTTAATCAGACTACATATTCATTTACTCTCTCAATTGCTCCAGAAAAGAACACTTCGATCAGGACACAAACAATACACTCTGCAGATTAGGCTTCCAAATCCAGAGCAGACCACTACTTAAAATTTCTCTATTAAATTAACAGCTTTGGAATAGAGTTTATGAAAGGGAGCTAATGGAAGACATCAGGCAAGTATAAAATAGTACTTTGGTTGCCTCACTTGTATTTACCTCAGGAATTGATTAAAATTGGTTGCCTCACTTGTATTTACCGCAGGAATTGATTAAAATATATCAAATAAACTTACACTGGAACTAAGAAATGGTGGGTCTGAAAGTTACTCAGTATCAGCCAGTGAATCCATTTAAACCAAGGGGATTAGAATATCATAAGAGTCACAGTTAAAGCACCATTAGAAGGAACTACTAGTTGTTTAATCCATCACCTGTGAGTTGCCTCACTTGTATTTACCGCAGGAATTGATTAAAATATATCAAATAAACTTACACTGGAACTAAGAAATGGTGGGTCTGAAAGTTACTCAGTATCAGCCAGTGAATCCATTTAAACCAAGGGGATTAGAATATCATAAGAGTCACAGTTAAAGCACCATTAGAAGGAACTACTAGTTGTTTAATCCATCACCTGTGAATTTCTTTAAATAATTTTTTCAGATTCAAAACATTCCCAGTATTAATACAAGTATGCAAGATGGGGAAAATATTTCAATCAGAAAAAAAATCATGATCTCCACATGAAAGCTGTGAAAGTTGAGAAGTGTGCAACTGTCTGAAATGACTTAAGGGATAACTGTCACTGGAATTAATACAGTTTGAATGTTTAAAAATTACAACAGATTCCTTTACATTTTGAAGGCTGTCTGATTCCTGCTAAAAAAAAATTTGATGAAGAGTTGTGGTTGTTTTCAGTATACAGTTGTCTAATATTTGTTTAATGGATTGGAATGGTCAACAAGTGTCAGAGATACAATCATAAAATGTTAAGTTATGAGTATTTATTCCCTTTTCTGTCCATACACTGTCAGCTACCCCTCAGAAAGAATGGGGAAGGGCAATGAGATGAGAACTTTAAAATACACAACCTACTGAAAATAGTAACAAAGTAAAATACAATGAAAAAGGAAAAAAAATACTCCCAGGACACTCTAACAGAAAAAGATAGAGCTCAAAATTTGTACAGCAGCCTACCTGGGCTCATTAGAAAAATTTTCTAAGTGTTAGAGACTAAAACAAAATCTACTTGGTAAAAATTACAGCATATCTGTACAGCATTCTTCAAGCTTCCTTATATAGCTACCATTATGCTTCTAGATTCACAAGAAAATGCCAGCTGAAGGTACCTATCTTGACTAACACCCTTTAGTGATTTTCAAAGAAGTCTCTCTGGCTCAATCCCAAAATGAAGCAGAGTTGGAAATCATTTAAATATGTAAAATACTAAATATAGGAGGATTCTATGAAATACAAAATATGGAAGGAACACAGATGGCTTTCTCACACTTATATTTTTTTTTTCAAGAATCTGTTTACCTTCAAAATTTATAAATTATTTACCCACTACAGCCTTGAAATCCAATGTTCCTGGAAAGATGAGGCAGCATTTAGTAACATCATACTTCTGTTTAAATAAGTATTCATTTATTTGTTTATTTATGTAAGAGTTTATTTATTGCAAAACAGATTCAAGAATTCTGGGTGAATTGATAGAACTACTTGTGTTCTCTAATAAAGTGATTTTGAAACAGTATACAGAAGAAATAAATGTCCTGCAAATTCTAACAAACAATCATTCAATATGGTGCACTCTAACCAGACACTACTCTGTGTGTGCATTATAGTAACATAAAATATAAAACAAAATACTCCATCTTTCAGTTAGTTACTCCAATGCCTATACTGGGGATACAGAGTCTTCAGCATCAATTACTTTGTTCTAAACAGCCTGTCACATTGGGGCACTTGTCAACACAGACATAGCATACCAACTTTATTACTGGAAGAAGAACTCAGGTATTCTACTGTGATACACACTTTGATGATCTTAGAAGATAAAAATCTTTAAATGTTGCTTTCCTCATAACAATTCATGACCATGAACTACAGAAGTCGAATTCATTCCAC
>NW_008684239.1:0-2296 GCF_000695815.1 Acanthisitta chloris
CCCCGCCGCTTCCTAATGTTGTCTCTTTACGACCGAGGTTCTATGAGTCTATGAGGGCTCTCGCGAGATCATTATTGCCGCCGTGACCTCTGTACGAGAGCGGTAGAGGGAAGTAAACGCGCTCTGAGGGTTGGTGATGGCTCTTGGTGGTGCTCCCTGGACCTGCCTGTGGCGGGTTTCACCAGACTTTGCCTCATGTTGTGCTGGGTTGGAGAGCTTACAGTTCTGTTTGTGTCATTACAGGGTACGCTTGGGGAGTAGACAAGGATTGGGGCAGGTCTCCTTTACCTCTCTGTGCTCTTCTGAGTGAGGCCTGCGGGCAGGGAGGCTTGTGCCTGTTCGTCAGGATTCAAAAAACCTGCTTCCATTGAGCCGATCAAAGAATTGAGGGAAACGTCTGTTCGGTCTTCTGTTATCACACACTTGGAGAACAAGACCTCCCCTTTACCACGGGTGGCTGAGCTAGCAGAAGGTGCACACCATGTGGATCCAAGTTCGTACCATAGACGGCACTGAGACCCATACTATTGATGATCTGAGCCGTCTCACCAAGATTGAACGTTTGCGGGAGAAGATCCAGAAGACCTTCTGTGTGAGCCCCGACCGCCAGCGCCTCTTCTACCGGGGCAAGCAGGTGAGGTGGAGACCTGGTGGGTAGGGATTGGGGTGAGGAGTTTGTCTTTTATGTCATCTTGCCCTTCTTATGTTCTGCTCCTTGTTACTGAATGCAAAGTTCCTCGTCACCTCCCATACTGCGATCTCTGGCTTTTTGTTTTCTCTCCTCTCACCGAGCCTAAGAGGCGGGGCTGGGTAAGAAGGGAAGACAAGCTGCCCGGTTTGACGACAAAGGACTCTGGGCCCAACTCTGGTTTCTTTGTATACTTTTCTTTTTCCTCCCCACCCTCCACAGTAGTGAGTGGGTACTAATAAGGTCCCTTTGTGTTTTTCTTTTTTTTTTTTTCACCCAAACCGAGGGAGGCCTCTTCATCTTACCGCACCTAAGTGACAGAGCAGACCATGGGGGTGTGAGGGGGAGGAAAACCCTTGCTTTGCTTTCTGGACCAGGCAAGAGGACGCAGGTGTTTTCCCTGGGTTCCTGCCCTCTTGCTGCCCCATCTGGGTATGAGGAAAACATTTTCTGTGTGTGAACTGCGAGTGATTTCCAAGGCCTAGGTGCCACATCACAGAATAAGGGCTTTCAGGGACTGTGGAGGACTCTGAACTCCTTCCATCCACCAGAAGAGGAGAAACAGAGGACTCATTAGAGTTCATCCTGGAGGTGGGTATGCGACTATGTGGGGTGGGGGGGAAGGTGTGCAGCAGCAGCCTGCATCTCCTTGCACTCCCAGGCTTCCTTGTATTGAAGCTGTGTGAGATTAGCACCCTAGTCCTTTTAGGTGCTGCAAACAGTGTTTTACAGAGAAGGATGTCAGTTTTAACTGATAACTAAAGAAGTGCTTAATCTACACCTGGTTCCAATGGTACTGGGGACCACTGATTAAAAGTTGGGTTTTTTTCTGTGAGTTGATTCTTTCTCCCCTCATCAGTGTGGGGCACATCTTTATCCAAAGACACTGTTTTTTGCTGATCAAAGGTGTAACTTATTTTAAGCTGCTTTACATAAATGAGGTATGTACAGTGCTTAAGTATTAGGGTGAGTAATAAATGTTACATGAGGGATAAAAGAAGGAGTATCAGATGTATTGTATTTTTAGGGAGCTTGACTCTTAAGATGGGACTTGTTTCTACAAATGAGCATGGCAATGCTAGCTTAAGCTGAGCAATGTAAGATGGGGCAAGGACATGGGTGGGGACAAGAGTGGCAATGCTCATGCCATTGCTTCCTCCTGGGAAGTAGGGCATGCCAACCAGTGCAGAGACACACTTTCCTTAGCTGCCTCTCAGGATGAGAATCATAGGACTAACCACATCGAGGTTCTGTATGGCTATGGTGAATCCTCTTACATCCCTTCTAGGGAGCCTGCATGCTTGATTACCTCTCTGAAGCGCCTGGACACAAACACATGCAGCATGGGGAATAAACAGGAAGAACTAGAAATCTATGTGTGGTCACAGGGCCATGATCTCATTGTAATGACAGAGACATGGTGGGGTAGCTCACATGACTGTAATGTTGTCATGGATGGCTATGTACTTTTTAGAAAGGATGGGTCAGTGAGGTGAGGTGGTGGAATTGCTCTGTATGTGAGGGAGCAACTGGAATGTATCGAGCTCTACCCAGGGACAGATGAATGAGCTGAGAGTTTAGGGGTGTTGGGGTCCTTGCGAGGGACGG
>NW_008684240.1:0-31652 GCF_000695815.1 Acanthisitta chloris
ATCTAGTTGGTGAGTAGCATCCCTGTATGTGGCAGAGAGACAAGAAGGGTGGCAAATAAACTTTCAGAGTATCTACTAAATAATGCATCTTCATATAATTAAGTATATTCTAGTCTGTAGCCTTCAGCTTTTAGACTTCTTAGACAATTTTCAGAATAATTATCTGAGACGTCCAATTTGCATGTTGCAGTCAGCTTGGATTTTATTCTGTTTATTTTAAACTGAATAAATTACTTCTATGACATGATTCAGGAAAAAATATTTCTGAAACTTATGATTACTAGACTACCATGGTTTTCACTTTTATACTTATTTCCTCACTAACCAAACCTCACATTTCTACAGCCACACCACAAGTTTTGTAGAGCATACACTTGCAATGTTTGAAAATTGTAGCAGGTTAAAAATGCCAAAACAGAGGTCAATGCCTCAGAGCTTTGAAGGGAAGGGAAAGATGAGAGAAACCTCTGTTGCCTCATTGGCACTCACACATCCCTGTTGCTGTCTCCTTCTTCACCTCACAGTACTCTTGTACACCCTCAAATAGCAGGAATTCTAACAACACCTTGCAGTCCCACCAGCAGTAACTGCACTGGTGAATATAGAGTAAGAGAAGCCAAGCATGGAAAAGATGTTACTAAGATTATTTACAGATTGAATTACCATATCTTAGAGCCATATCCCATCTACCCAGTGAAATTCACAGAGCCTAGCAGAAAACAGGGAATACTGGTGAATGTCACATGCTCCAACATTAACTATCTTAGATCATAAGAACTGTTTTTCATATATTTATTATCCCTTCAGTTTCAAAGCCAGGTAATAATTTGCAGGGCTTCCCACGCATGAGGCACAAGCAATCTACATCAGTCATCACTATTATAAAGCAGCAGAACATGGAGATGGTGAAAATATACACTTGCAACCAGACAAATGCCTAACATGCAAGAGACCAAAGAAAGTTCTTCCTATTTTCATGACTTTTGTCACAAAACTGGTGCTTTGGAGCATGAGATGTTTGCATACTCTTCTCAGCCAAGCGAAAAAAAGCTGAGGAGAGGCTCACAGAGCCCTGTCTAGGAGTCTGTGCAGATGCATCGCCTCACAAGTGCTCATGTGGCTCCTTGGCCAGGGTGCTGGGACTCCCTATGTCCCTACCACAGGGCATGTCAGTCAGGCAGTCACAGCCTGCAGGAGACTGCTGCAGCAGCTGTGCCCTGCCCTAGGACACGGAGCTGTTCTGCAGACTGCACAGGGGTCAGAAATGCTAACAGAGTATGCTATGGCTACATCCAGCTGTGAAAAGGGCCCATCTGCACATCCTTGACAATTTTCCACATCAGAAGAAAATCAGATTTTACAGTACCATCAAAGCTGTTCATCATATATATATATGCCTTCTAACAGGGAGCCTGCCTGCATTTCTATTTCACCTCTAGCTTGTAGCTGAAGCATTACCACAGTAGCAGAAATGCTTTCCTGCTGTTCTGGTGTATGACAGAGTTACTGGCAACACAAGCACAATTGAAAAGCAATGCTCTGTAACTCAACTGCATTACCAGTAAATCCCAAACCTTCTTAAATAACTGCAGAATAAGGAAGACCTGTGCCCTTTGTGTCTAAGGAGCCTTTGTGCCCTTTGGAGCTAAGCTCCAATATCCTCTTTTATAAAGCAGATAAACCTGTTTTTCAAAAAAAACCAAAAGGCTCAGAAAACTCAGGCCTGCCCTGAGTGCTGGTGCCTAACAACAATACTCAGGGCTGTCCCTTGATGTCTCTATGCTGAATCCAACCCCTGCCAGGCACAGTCCCCAGCTACAAGGCTGCAAAGGGAGCAGTGTGGAAGCTAATTTGCTTTTCTGCATTGCATCTCTGCAGCACACATCCCTCTATGAGACATATTCTGTACTGGTGGTGTCAGCTGTGAGGCAGATAGAGAAGAACAAAAAAGTTGAAGATCTATAGACCTACACGATCAAGCAGTAAGATCAGGAAGAAAGACATACCTCGATATGTTGGCAGTAAAGAGAGAGAAAAATATATGTCAGCGACTTAACAGGGAAAGTGACCAAATGTATAAGAGAAAGGTGAAGTGTTGAGCATTAAACTATTCAACTACTGGCCAGCCATCCCTTGGAAGCTGTGTTGGAGAATGGATAAGGGGAACCTAGGTACAAAGACATTATTTCAGAACCAGCTAGTTAAAAAGTAGCTCAGCTTTGTTTCCAGTGCATTCTACAGTGTTTGAGATACCTCTGGTGTACCAGAAATCCTTTGCCCTGTGGCCAGATACACTCTGGCTTAGAGATCTTGGGAGTTAGACACAAGTCTTATTGGGGGTCTTCTGTGGTCACACAGGAAACTGAGGGATGCACTTGTCCTTAATGACCTTCCATCAACAGACTCACAAATACAAACTGCTGATATGCTAATACTTACAAGCGTTTAGAAAATTTGGGGGCAAAATCACAATCCTCCCTCACTTCCCAGCTATTCCTTTTCCTGCTCCTCCCTACATCTCATAGAGGACAGCAGGCACAGGTTTTCAGCCCTACTGTATCTTTCTGGTGGTGGAAAGCCAAGTTTAAAACCTAATCAGCAACTTCAAATTCATCTTGCCAAGGAAACTGCAGTTCAGAATGGTAGGCAATTGCAATGAGAGCTTGTCTGAAGTGCAGCCAGTAACTCAATTGAAATGAAATACACCCATTATGGGCTTAATCTTTGATTATATTTTCAGGCAATGTAGAACAGTACACAGAGCTAAACTCTAAACATGCTACGTTGTCCTTTCAATGTGAACAAGGCTAAAAAATCTGTAACAAACTTTATGGTGTAAGAACAGAACACTAAAATCATCTATCACCAGTTCTTTATTTTAATGAAGATTGCATTCCTACTTGTTTCCTATCATTTTAAAGCAATTGGTCATTCACTGAACTTCAACAAATGAGAGCTTTGAAAATACAGTTATTAAGAGAGATTTAAAACAGCTTCTTGTCTCTTATCCCAGGAGCCCAAGATATTTTTCCATTATTGCTATTCCTCTCAACATGCAGAATTAAAGAAAAGGGCAAGAGAATGTGGAAGCCATAGACAGTATCCAACTGAAAAGCTATGGCAAGACAGGCAATAACATTTTGTTTCAAAGTAAGCCCTATTTAGTCCAGTGAAATTATTTTGGCCTTTAAAAATGTAAATCCACTTAAAACTAGAGGTCACTGAGCATCCAAGCTGCCAAGTACAGCCAGGATCCTTCTGACTGCTGCTTGCACAACTCAGTGTTAACAGATCCTCTGTCTAGTGCTGATGTCTGGTTTCTATACTCTCTTTCATCAACACTTACCACTAAATACAAATCCTCTAACTTTAAACTGCTTGTGTAGGTTACAGAATTTTGGGTGATCAAGGAGTTAGAATTCCAACAGGAGAGATTTCTTCAGAGAAAGGTCAGAACAGTGATAACAAAACTTAATTCCTCTGAATATATGTAACGGCCTTCCAAATCTGTACAGTTTCCGTTTACTGAAGAAACTAAACAGTGAGTGGTTATCAAACACCTGTATCAGATGTTCCCATGTGACATAAATGCTGAGAGTTAAATAGAGTCAAGTATCTGTTTGGAGGTCACTGGATGTTTATTGAGAGAAATCCTGACCATTTTTCTATGAGGAATGGAGCAGCTAACGCAATACAATACATCTATAAACAAGAATGTTCAAAGCAAATTAATCTCTTTGGTAACATAACTGCTTGTTATAAATCAAGACAAGGTTGTCACCCCTTTTGGATCAAGGTTAATCTACTCATAGCCATTAAATTCGCACACATGCATTATCAAGCATCTATTTTACAGCTTCACACTCCAGGAATTTGAAGCGCTACCAGCTGAACAGGGAGCAACATGACATTTCCTATCACAGGTGTGGAAAATCCAGGAAGGATTTGTACCATTACCTCTGGTTTTCAGGCCATGCTTACAGCTGTACAGGAACAAGATCAGTAAGAATTGATTAGCAATCAATAGCAAGGCAAAACCATAAAAGCGTGGCAAAACAAGACAGACTGGTGCACTATTGTGGTTTCTTTCCCAGCAGATTATGAAGAATATTTCTGCACAGCAACAGAAGTGTTAACCTAACTCATCAAAAAGCATAGCTAAAAGGTGACCAAGTTAAGCCTCACCATTCCCAAAGGCTGAAAATTAGTGAATGCTGAAGTCAGCCTGCACCCTCCTTGCTAACAAGTTGAAATTTTATTACATTTAGTAGACTTCACTGCACTAAGTGACACATCTCCAACCAAGTTTTCCTGTGAAAAATCCTGAACCACAGGGGAAAATCAGAATACTGTTCCACTGTTCATATTTCCAGGAATCACCTGCAAAAACCTAGCTGCATGTTTTGGTAAGAGTAGATTATGTAGCTTTGCAAACTGAGCATATCAACAGCAGTTTTACCCCAGTTGAAGATATCCCCTCTTCCTCTGCCTTGCATGCTGCAAACAGCTGGGCAGTTTGTGAGTGCACTGCAGACCTGTGTGAGCTCAAAAGTCTAAGAAAAAGCAATGGTAAATAGAAGATTGTTGCAAACTTTAAAACTGTTTCCTCCACAATAAGAGAACTGCTTTAAGGCATATGAAATCCAGGCCAAGTGCATTTAGTGACCCATTAGTATTTGCTGCCAAAAACAGCTGGATTTGAAATGTTAAGCCTCAGCTTTGATTAACTATCCAGTAATCTATGAGGGCAGCTGAACTGATTTATCTTTAAAAGGAAAAAGAAAGCAAAATGTTTTCTCTGAGTAAGTTTTGAAAAAACTCTTGACATAAACTTTTGAAAACAGTTAATTGGAGAGGTAGCAAATACACAGATCAGACTAACAGAGAGATGAGGCACTGACTCTTTTTTGCAGCAGGAGTAAGGAGTGTCCATTTTAGACTAATTGCCCTACTTTGAGGTTACCAGTGGTATTGTTGCTGCTCAAGATTAAACTCAAAGCCATGGCATGTTTAGCATATGCAGTGCATTACTGAATGGAAAGCCAAAGCTGAAGGCTGAGTAGTTTATCTTACATTTAACAAAATTCCCAAGATCCTCCAAGCCCCATCCTGTACAAAATTACTGTACTGATTATGAGAACACACCCTAGGAGCACTCATGTGCATGCAGAATGAACAGACAGGGAATGGATTCACAGCACCAGGCATTCAAAAACTGAAATGTGCCACTCACAAACAATCCACTAAATCAAGTTTAAAACAGGCTATAAAAGAGATTTCAGTGAGTTAGAAGTTCAGTAAGTTTATCCATTGACATACACTGCAAAGCAGCATTTTCACAGATCAAAGCAGCACCACCCTCAGTATATTGCAAAAGGTGTCATTACTTGGCAGCAAATCATATATTTTTGCCAAGGAAGATGACTTTTTATGAAGACCTTTGTAAGTGCCACACACTTTAAACAGGATGAAAGTTAAACAACTTAAATTTGCAGTGAAAAACAACAGCACATTCAAACATCCCACATAATGCCTCATCTCATATAACCAAAGGACCTCCTCCTTTCTCATGGGGATCTGGTGAACACAGGGACCCCCAGGAGAGCTCATGGCATAGTCTTAACCTGCTCATACTTTGGTGAAAGGACAACTGCAACAAAAACTGTCCATCATTTAAAGCAACATTGCAGTTGGGACCAAGACTATCAGATCTATGCAGGTAGTGTGGCAATGTCTGCTCTTGCACACACTGAATCTCAAAAAATTGGTGTTTATTCCATACACAGCCCTGCTGATTAGGCTGTGTAAACTGCTGGGCTATGGAAGTAAAAGCCAAACTGAAAAGAAGATCATGGAACTTTCCCTTCCAATGGCATTTTTCTTGTAAATGAAGGCAGCATCTACTTGAACTGAGCTCCCAGGCCAGGAAGGGAGCAGTGTCTAAATGTAAATACAGGTAGACAACTGGAACAAGAGGCAGATGTCTGAAACTACTCAGCATCAAGTCGGGCAACACAAAAGGCTTCTGCCTGTCTGACAAAGTGTTAAGAATGGCCATAATCTCTGCCAAGATTTACCTTTAAATGGATCCAAGTGTAGCCTGAAGTAAACTGCAGTACAACACTGATGAAGCTGAAGCAGGGAGGATAGCAGCAAGCTTTCCAGCCAGGAGGAAAGAACACAGCTGCATGGCAAGATGCCAGTGAGAGCAACACACTTGTAATTGGGACATGGTCATCACAGGCCAACCAGACATCTAAACAGTATGGAAAGTACTTCATAAAAAGAAATATGCTATCAAAAGAGCCCAAATCATATTTCCTGTTTATCCCCACTTTCTTTAACCCACGTGAAGCCTTCTGAGTTGGAATATATGCACACCCTAAGCTCTTTAAGGAACTAAGAGAATTTTAACCTTCTCTTTTGAAAAAAGGCAAAGGGAGATCAGGTCTTCAGCAGACTGAACACCACCCTTATTCACATAGCTCTACACCAACTCAGTCAATCAGGCCCACCTGCAACATTCCTAATCACTGCTGCATGTTCAAAGTCACACTAATTTTACAAGGTACACACATAGGCACTGTAAGAATCCCTTTCCCCTTGGAAGGGACTGTAACTTGCTTGAACATTACAGCATCAGGGATTTTCTTAATCTTTCCACAGAGCATTAGAATGATTCTATAAATTTCCTGACTTCGCTTGCAAATTAATTTGGACCTGCAAATATGGCTCTAGAGGCTGATTCTCCCTATGCCTGCACTCTGTTTAATTATGCTCAGGGAAAAGCAGCAGCAACTGAGGACAGAATGCTGCTGTTCTCTGCCAGGGAAGTATTCACCATCCCTGGGAGCAGGAGCGAATGCACTGCAGGTGCCAGGATACATGGGCTCCAGCCATTTTGACACGCTCCCGCAAACCAGCCAGAGAAGGCACTGCAAGTGGAACAGCACGTTTAGATACTTCAATGCTTTTGTTCTCTGGATATTTCTAAGTCCTGGAATAACTCATAGAAAAGAGGCAAATGGTGTTAGGTGCCTCAGTTTTTCTGACATTCTGGAGACTGGCAAAACGCAACATGACTAAAAGGTACAGTCAGCATCTTGGCATTGGGCCATTCAGCCATTACATTTGGTCCCATCAGACACTATACCTACAACTGAGCTATGAGCACTGTAGGAGCAAAATGTCTTTTTTGATGCAATTTTCAAGGTCACCAGAATGTGAAACATCACACAGATGTTTCAATTGTCTACATTGATCTCCTGTGTAGTTCATCTGCTGACAAATTACCCCTTAATATTAGTGATGGTTAAACAATTTTCTCTCTACCTGCTCCCAAGAAAAGCAGATGACAGATTTTCTTCCATATGTTCAAGATTTTTGGCTGCTTGGCTCCAATGAAGCCTTTTGCAATCACCTATAACTTTGCTTGTTTGCAGTCCTGAAGGCACAAACTGACAGTAGGTCCCATTCTGCTTTTGTTTGTTTGTTTTTTTAATTGACTGAATAGCTGCCTGAAAATGTTTTTAGTTGAAGTTCTTCTTCCTGTAAAAATGGGGCTCTGAGCATAAGATGAAACATTAAAGTGCACAGCTTGCTTTTTTCTCTTCCTCAAATATAAATCATTCCCTGTGAATATCCTTTCCTCAACAATGAATTAAGGTTTGAAATGTGAAAGCACAGCAAGACATTTTGGAAAGGCAGTTTCTGATGGTGAGAAAATCAATATGAAGTGTAAAATTCAGAGAGAATCTGCCCCCAGTCACTAGCTCCTATTTACTCAGTTTTCTCCTGAGGCTGATTGTAGTTGTCCCGTTCTGTTAGCCAAATTCTTACAGCTCTTTTGCAGACAATTAAGTAATTTAATTCCTATGATATTTAAAAAAAACTAAGTGAATACTATTTTCACAAAGTGTAAGGGGGGGGGAAAGAAGGGATTGTCTTATGTATGGAAAACAGAGTTGAACAATATTCTGCTAGATCAGTACACCCTTCTGCCAAATCTTCAACCCTGCCTTTTAATTCACATATTTGTTGTATTTTTCAATAACCCTGTTCAAGAACTACATTGCCAAATCCTTGACATTTACATCAGAGCATCTCAGCAACTCTCCGTGTACCAGGGGTTGAACAATGTTGCATCTCCAAGTATCTTGTCATTGCTTCATAGCACATTTATGTTGATTGCAGAGGCCAGTCATCATGCCCATAAAGAAATCTCTTTCAAGAGCTAGTTCAATAGATAAATATAATTCGAAGCTTTGAAGGACCATGAAGAACTTAACGAAAACAGCTTCTGCAAATTTCCTTCTGCAGTCTTTCAAAAGAAAAAGCAGTTGCTTCTTCATATTGTGGGAACTGAAACCGATCTCAAGGACAGAAGGAAAAGTACTGAGCCATTTAGAATCATAGAATTGTAGGATATCCTGAGCTGGAAGGAACTCATGAGGATTATCAAGTTCAACTCTCGGCCCTGCACAGGACAGTCCCAAGAATCGCACCATGTGCCTGAGAACATTGTCCAAACACTTCTTGAACTCTTGTCAGGCTTAGTGCTGTGACCACTTCCCTGGGGAGCCTGTTTCAGTGCCCAACCACTCTCTGGGTGAAGATCTTTTCCTAATAACTAACCTAAACCTCCCCTGACACAGCTTCATGCCATTCCCTCAGGTCCTGTCACTGGTCACCAGAGAGAACAGGTCGGTGCTGCTCCTCTGCTTCCCCTTGCAAGGAAGCTTTAGACTGCTGTGAGGTCTCCCCTCAGTCTCCTCTTCTCCAGGCTGAAGAGATCAGGTGACCTCAGCTGCTCCTCATATGGCTCCCCCTCAAGGCCTCTCACCATGCTGTGGTGCCAAACTATTAGAAAATAAATGTTAAATCAATTTCAATGCTCTCTCCTAGTACAGTCCAGCAGTTGCTGAGCTAACAGCTTACAGACATATTCCTGTGTTGGTCTGATTCAGCATATCATCCAACAACCAATACATCCCTCTGTGATATTCCAGCAATCCAAAATCTGCATTTGAATGCTGCCCACTTCTAGGCATTACCAAACCTGATCTTGTTTCACCTAGGCCACTGCTTTTCAGGCCATCCCTTCTCTCCTGTGGGTAACAGTGTTGGAGAATGGCTAAAAGAGCAGTCCTGGGAACGCACCTGGGAATGCACTGTACAAGCTAGGCTCTGGAGATTGTAACTTATATATAGATAGGGAGTAACTCAGCTTGGCAGAAGGCAACTTAACTTGGCAGATGGCAGGGGCAAGTTGTCCTTGAGGGTGAGACAAACAAGTTTGAGACAAACAGCTAAGAATGCAGCCAAGCCTGAGAAAGTAAGAAAGAATCCTCACAGCTGTAACCGCAAGTAGGGAGAGTACCTGAATGCTATCTTTAGAGCTTAGCCAATTATAAATGATTGACAGTTATATGCTTGCCATGCACTGTATAAAAAAGAGCCTGTCGGACAATAAAGTTGGAGCTTGCTGTATCACTCATACTGAGTCGGCTGCTTGCTTCCCCGCACGGAACTTTCCCAGCAACGGAGGACAAGCAGTTATCAGCTGCACTCACACTAGACCAAGGGTTGTTCAGACCTCCCTTACTTTCCTCCACCAGCCACAGACTTGTAATACAATTACCTGAGGTTGCACATTATTGTTGCTACTACTTCCTTCCCAATGCAAACAGGTCAGGCTCAATTACACTCTAAACCCTGAATTTGCAAACCCCTCAGTCTTAAATATTAACTTTACCTCCGCAGTAAGTGTCTGGGTACATACATGTACACACACGTGTACACATACAGATGTATATCTGTATCAGGAAATACCTAATCAAGTGTTAAAGTACTACCAATGTATGACTTGAAAGAATCTAGACCTTATTTTACAACTTTCACAGTAACATTTAATAAATAAATTATAAAATTGGTAAGTATTCCACCAAGCCATGTAAGAACAACAGCTCCAAGTGTCCACACTAGACACCTGGAAATATTTGTTCTATACTCCAATTAACAATTTCCCATGATGAAATGTGAACACCCCTCCTAAAATCTGTAGTGAGAGGCTACTCCTGCTCATTCCTGAAAATCCCAAAGGGATGCTTCTAATCCAGGGACACTATATATAAAGGTATATTCCTTTAACTACACATATACCCTGGCAGCTTCCACAGTTGCAAGCAGCCGTGCATTCTCAGACACCTGGAGAGCTCCTTTCAACAGAGATGTGAAAGAAAAGTGAGCACAAACCAACCAACTGCTGCAGCATTGGTGGGAGGGAAGCGTGCAGTTAGGTGAACGCTCAAGATTTTCCGGGTGTTTGGAGCTGTTAACTGTGATGCTGTAATCAGTAATTCCTCATGATCTCAGTGATAAGCCTTCTGTGGTGCTTGCCATCTTCAGGTATCCAAACATTATTCAGAAGGCACTGGAATGGTCCTTGCAGTTCACAGTGAGAAAGCAAATGTGCAAATTAACCACAACTATCCACTAAGTCAATAGCCAAGTCAAAAAGCCAAGACATACTTCTTCCTTAAATTCTGGCCCCACACTTTACATATGAGAACCCAATGAGTGTTGGAAATACAATTTCTGTGACCTTTAAATTCTAATACCAACAGCAGAATTAACAGCATGGACATTGGAGCCTCTGTGCCCTGCCCTCGGCCAGACATTGAATTCATACATCAAGATATATAGCAGCAGATTTTTGTAAACTTTCTCTCCTTGTTGTACAGAGTTTGGAATTGATTTGGGAGGAATATTTGCCTCACAGCAAAATTACATGCCAGATTACAATAACATCAAGTAAGTGTGCTTTACTGAGCTTCCTTTGAGATTTAGTCATGGGGTTTTTTTCTCATAGCTATCTCAAAACTAACCATTCATTTACAAGCATCACAATTCTTCCATCAGAGAGTTTTATTACCTACCTATTTCAATACCATTCCTAAACCCAGCACATGTATGTGACTTCACATTTGCTTTGATGTTGTAGACATTGGACCAAAGAGGATAAGAAACTGCTTTGAAACTAAGTACCTCAGTCTTTCTTGAGCCTGCAGACAACAGAACCCAAATAAAATCCAGTTTTCCAAACCACTCTTCTCAAAGGAAATATTTCAACAAAGGTGGGTTTGCAGGTAAAAACTCAGTCTGTCCAGAGGAGAAAGAGAGAGATCCTGAAGCAAGGCTGGAAATGTATGTTGAAGGGATGGAATTTTTCAGCCATTGGTATACATTCCTGTAGGCTCTATTAACTCAAATTCCATCTGACTCATGGAAATGATCTGTCAGGAACTAAGATGTATCATCACATCAAAAGTAGAATTTGACCTGCAGGAGATAAATTGAAATCTTTGATCCAGTATTGACAACTTGCAGAAACTTACAGGAAATTCAAGGGTTTGGACTTCCTTTCCCTCTATGCATTTGGTCACATAATCTTGTGAAGAACATCTGAGTCACCCTTGAAACCCATTGCATGCTATTTGCTGGACAAGAGTGGAAACAATTTTTCTTTAAACTCTAAAACGCATCAATTTTTTTGAAGACAGCTCTTGTCACTTCCTTTGGCAGGCACTGTGTGAACAGACATTGACAGACAGCCAGAGCTTCAATGTGGTTTCAAATACATCACTCCATAATACAAAGCTAACCACCGCAGACTGTACAGGTGCTGCAGCATCCACAGACTGCGTCCAACAGAAGAGCCCCTTTCCAGCTCCCTCTACCCCATCCAGCTTAGCAGTAACTCATTTCTCTGCCAGTGTGACTTCTGGAGAGGTTTATCATCTCTGAGCAATCCCAGGCCATCCAAGCAACGTGATTACTTTTTAATCTTTTCTAGATTAGATCTTTTCCAATAGTTCACCTTTACAAAGCAAAAAGCATTGGTTTTAATGACCAGCAATTTGTGCTGCTTGCCATTTTAATTGCAGAATTTGTTTCAGACTCTTGCCTGTCAGCACAAAGGCACAAGCCTTAGACACCCCATCAGCAACAGGAGACTTTCTTCTAAAACCAGCAGAAGGGCTGCCTCAGGCAGGAGGACTTGTGTACCAGAGCTCAGCAGCAGTCTCTTCACATTAGTAATGTTTCAGAAAAAAAAAACACTGCTGGAGCAATGGAGACCAATGCAAGTAGAGGAAGGAATTCTGAAGCACTGCTACAACAAACAAATTATCAAAATTATCTTAGGGTGGCTTTGTTCTGAACAGCCCCAATCTATAAGCAGTGGAATTGGCTTTAGATAGGGTTCTCCGTATTTTCTTGTCTAGCTCCTGCTGCCTTGTCATCTATATCTGCAGACTCTCCTATGGCTGATACAAATGCAGCTGAGGAGGACTTTACATTCCAGGGAGCAGACTGGCACACTTCCATCTGCCTGATGTTAGACTTCCTGACTTAATCTCTTTAGTCAGGTGTATAGGGGCTGCAGGATGCCAAGTCTCACTGTAAAAAAATAAAGACAACAGACAGTTGAAGTCTTCTGGGCAGCACTGCTCCTCTGACTTTCAGAGCATGCTTTGCATTTGCCCTTTCTTAGCAAGGGACAGAAGCAGGCTCCTTGCTTCCCAGAAGTCTCACAGCATTTCCCACCATCACATTGGCGCCTTTCTCACTAAGTGGCCTGAAATAAATTTACACATGGTCTAGTTTTCCGTGCGCTTTAGCAAATGACCTCTTAACTCAATCAGCCAAACAGAACAAAAACATAAGCAAAAAATGTTCCTTTGCCCTGGAAACCAATGCAGAAAGCTCAGGAAAATCCATTTGCCCTGGCAAAAAGAACATTGCCTAATGTCCCTGTGTAGTAGTGAGGGGGTGACTTTTCACCACCTTTATCTTTGGCTAAAGGCTGTGTCAGGGTCAGTGTCAGGTTAAACAGGGAGCTACAGATCTGGAAAGTGCAGCTGGCTCCAAAAGCAGCAAAAGATAAGAAAATAATATGGTAGAAACCTCCAGTGGTAAGAGAATGACTCAGGTACTGGATAGAAAAGAATCTGACATGATTTGAGAGAGGGTTAGCAAGCCTGAAAGAGAAATGATCCTTAAAAAAACCTTCTGAGTGCTTTCAAATATCCAATCTGTCATCCTTCTCTCATCAAAATGAACTCCCTGCAGCAAAATTACCTAAATTAGTGTACTGGAAAACTGTACATTTCAAACTTATTGAAACAAAAGCTTGCTCAGAAGAATACTGTGGGAAAGGGCAGGCAGCCCATCAGCAGCCCATCCTGCTGCCTCCCCCAGGCCAGGAGCTAGCTCCCAGTCTGCAAGGGCTGATCTCCCCTGCCTCCCTTCTGCAGGCACATGGATGGGAGCTCCTCCAAAGGGTATGTCACAGCTGCTCAGTTAGGCTCTGGTCCTCAAACAGCATGAGATCCACTATCCTGGCCTTTGTGCATAATGTGCCATAGATGACCTTTTTCACTGCAAGCTCCTACCAATTTACTTTGGGATCAGTAGTCAAGAGGCTCAAATGACTTCTGAATACCTAAATTTCTTCCTAAAAAAGTTATAGAGATTGCATTCTAGCTGATTAATCCACTGTCCTGGTTTTGGCTGGTATAGAGCTCGTTTTCATCTTAGTAGCTGGTACAGTGCTGTGTTTTGGATTTGGGATGAGAATAATGCTGATGTTTTGGTTGTTGCTGAGAAATGCTTACCCTAAGTCAAGGGCTTTCCTGTGTCCCATGCTCTGCCAGTAAGTAGCTGCACAAGAAGCCAGGAGCGAGCATGACCAGGGCAGCTGGCCTGACCTGGCCAAAGGAATATTCCATACCATAGGATGTCATGTCCAGTATATAAACTAGGAGCTGTTGGCTGAAAGGGGGTGATCGCTGCTGAGGGATGGGCTGGGCATCAGTCAGTGGGTGGTGAGCAATTGTATTTCTTGGGTTTATTTATCTATTCTTCTTCTTATTGCTCTTGTTATTACTATTTTTTTTGTTTGTTTCAATTATTAAACCGTTCTTATTTCAACCCATGAGGGTTTTCTTACTTTTTTTCTGATTCTTCTCTCCATCCCACTGGGAGGAGGCAGGCAGTGAGTGAGCATCTCTGTGACACTTAGTTACCAGCTGGGATTAAACCATGACATCCATGACCCTGAGAGATGCCAGTTTGGGCTGAACAGGTCATTCCTCCTGAACTAGTTGTGTGGCACTGTGACTGTGTTATAGCACCTGCACAGTGGACCTTTTAAGATGCTCACGATTAATGGGCTTTGATTTCAAAAGGGCAATTCCCTGCAAATTTTGATCCCTACCAAATATAAGCAACTTATAATTAAGTGCCTTAGAAAAGGCAGGGACTTAGCTAACATTTTATTCCTCAGGGACTTGCAATTCTGGAACTGAGAGCTGTCTCTTCCCACACAGCTGTAGCCATGCCACATTTTCCTATTACCTCTAATTTGTCTACATCATTTCTAAATATTCTGGGAAAAGCAGACAAACCTTGTTTTGAACCAGGATGTGCTAATTTATTGTGATCCCAATAAGCAAAGCACTCAAACTGGGTGAATTATCACCTAAAATCCCACAGAAAGGTTACCCCATTTTGGTCTTTTGAGCTTCAACAGGATTTTCTGAAAGGAAAACAATTTGTTCATCATTCCTTCTATCAAACTAAAAAGGATGTTTACACAAGAACCTGTGCTGCACAGGGGTATAATTGCCAGTACTGTGGATAAGCTGCCTGCAGGCTCCTTGGTTGCAATTAGCCAACTAAGATGCACTTGCAGCAGAGGATATGTACAGCACCAAGCAGGCACAAAAGCCGAGTTATACTGGGGCACAGGGCAGCACAGCACAGTCTACACGTACACAGGTGAACTGACTTGTGAATCCCTAACTGCTCCATGGCAGTGGTCTTCCTGACAGGATCACTGTGACCACCAGCAGAGAGAAGGGAAGCTTTGACTCCTCAACACCACTGAATGGCAAAGAGTTTTCCTTTCCCAGTATGAGGTTTTGTCACCCCTGCCGCACAGTGTTTAATTCTATCTATGCATCACACCGGGAAGGGAGGTGCTGAGCCCTTAGCTCTGACATCCATGCCCCTGAGCTGTGCCTCTCAGGCAAACCAGCACCTGTCTCCGTTAGATCCTTAAACACCTGTATTCCCACAGAGCCATGGAAAGCAGCTGCATGCCAGTTCCACCACACTGCCAGCTGCACAGACAGCAGTCAGCCCTGCGCTGCCCAGCAGGGCACAGCCATCACCCCAAAACATGGATGGGATGTGCTTCATCCAGATTGCTTCATCTCCACCTAGTTTGGGGAGCATGGGCATGCCTTTCACCTCCTGTCACAGCAGTCCCTTCTACAGTGCTACTCTCAGACTGCAAAAATATGAGGAGCAGGCGGGTGATGTGGCCCTGCACTTTTGGCACCACATCAGAAGAACCACAAAGCCTTTATTAAAGTCAGAAATAAGGTACGACAGCAGCTTTTCATGATTCATCCTGACACCAAGATTGTGGTTTCATGCTCTAAGTAGCTTCAAATGAAACTACCATTAGGCATTATTCTGTTGGATTAGAATTCAAGTGTGGGCAGAAATAACCAGCAATATATCTAACAACTGCAATAATGATTTCACAGAATATTAATCTCTTTCTCAGATTATTACTGAACTCCAGCAGCCCTTTAAATCTCAAATAACTTGTGAGAAAGAAAAGAACTGTTAACTCTTAACTTTTAATGAAGCACCAAAAAATGTCTCATGCAGTAGAATGGGGCGTGAGCTTAAAGTACTTCATGTCTTGCTGCAGGGAGAAGCCGGGGAGCTGGAACAGAGAGGGCTCCTCTCTGCATGTGCTTGAGCCAGCCAGACCTCCACGAGTCACTGCTGGATGTAAAAGTGCTTCATAGTGTCATGCTCTGGCCTGTCTGTTTATGCTGAGATGGCAGAAATAAGGAAAAGGAGGGTGTCTTTTAGGAAAAAGTGGGATAATGGGAACCACAGAGGAACCATTCTGCTTACCATGGTGAAATATCAAATCATCAACAACAAATGGCAAACCCACCACAATATTCCAAAGGGGAAACGTGAAGGAGCAGGATTCTGTCTGTGGCAAACAAAGAGGAAGTAATGATCACTGAATACAAAGAGCAGAAAAAAAGAAGATGATGAAGTGATGATAATACAAATCAAAGGGCTTTGTCAACACAGAATAACAACGGCAAAGGAAAGTTACTGAGCTTAAATTTGAGACTGTAGCTGGGATGGTTGACAGTTATATTTTTTTTAAAATGCAGCATTCAACTTTTCCTATTTAGACCTCCAAAGAGGTTGGCAGGTTTTTGAAATTATATATCTCCTACTGAGACACTTCAATTAAAGAGCTGCTTCATTTCCAAAAGCATTCTGCAGCTCATAGCACCCACTGAAAGAGAAGATGCACTAGGTGTATCTCTGAGTAAGATCCAAAGTCAACAAGGCTGTCTCTGAAAATCCAAAGGAGTGACAAGCGTGACTGAGCTACAGGACATATCAAGCTCCTTTTGGATGTTTCTGAATTCAAAGGCTTTTGAATATGGGGAATGAATAAACCTGCTCTTGAGGAAGAGGCCAAATGGACTCATTCAGATCTGAATCAGAGATAGTATAATGAGGAATTTAAAGTAGGACCATTGAAGCTCTATCTAGTGCAGCTAAGAAATACTTAATTATGTCATACAGAAGACATGAGCTCCACATTACAAAATTTCTTCACCAACAGGCCAAGAAAGCATTTGCCAAAAATTGTTTGGGTATATGTAATACAGCCCATGAACAGCAGTACAGATTAGATGACAATCCTGAGATCTCTTAACATTTGCCTTTCAGAGGCCTTCTGCTCAAGAGATGGGTTTGTGGCAACAGACATTTGCTATAAGGAAGGAAGAGTTTAAAAAAAGCAACACACAAAGTCTAACAAATACATCCAAAAAGAAAAGGAAAATCAAATGAATAGTTAATAATTAAACAAAATGTTTGAATGCTTAAAGATGGAAATATTTTTCTTGTGGTCATTCATGTCATATATTGTGGCACCAAAACTCATGCACAATCTCTGGGCTGGTCCTTGCTGCCTATCCTACCCCAAATACTGTTCCTTTTTGTTCTCTAGTGAGGGTGGCAAGTACTATTCAGGAACATCAGCTTCTTAGAGCTATTTCTATGTATTTCACAGGCTGTTGTTGAAGGCATGAGGGTGCTTCTCACAGAGGGTTGCCGTGCTAGGCTGAACTGAGCAAAATAAACACCATTTTCTTACACAATCACAAAAGGATGAACAAAGATGAAGAAAACAGGAAATAGGCATTGTCAGAGAAATAAAAATTTTAAAAAAAACAGATGAGTAAAAAGAAAACAGCATCTACTTGGAAAAGAGTTGCTGTTTGCCCCTGGGTTATCTTGTACATGAGCTCTGAGCAGATCAGCTAAACCTTGTGTCATTCAGCTGTGAGAGCCACCTGAATGCCCCTGTCCACAGAAACCTGTGCAGCTCTGAAAAGACCTTTGGATGAAAGTGCCATGTCTGCTATTCCAACAGTGCTGACAAGCACCTTGGCAGAGTGTCATTGTGGCTGCTGACAGCCTGCTGTGATGCTCCTTCAGATGCTTTGTCCCTTTTCCCAAGCCACCAAGTGATACACTCAGTAAGGAAACAGAAGGAGATGCTAAGAGGAGAGTAACATGTTGATATAATCTATTAATGAAGTCAAACACTTCTTTTTTTCACATCCCAAGGCACTATTAGAACGGCTGTGTGCATATTTTGGCCAAATTTTAACCAAAAGTCACTTTCTTTTTGGACCACAAGGCATGTTTCTGTGTATTAAAAAATATACCTCACTCTTTCTGCCAGCAAGCCTACTGTTCTGTTGAACATTAACATCAGTTACACACTCTCAGATTGAGTAAAGCCCCTGAGCTGAATGTCTGGTGGGCAGAAATACACGATTGTAACCCATGTGTGCTGGTACCTTTTGTTCGTTTTCCCAGAAAATCACACAAGGTCTGATGCTTTGTCCCATTTCACTAACTGATATCTATTAGCAACCTTTGTAAAACCCTGGCTACACTTTGTGCAAAGCTTAGGTAAACTCCCTAGGATTAATTGCCTTGCTCAGAGTCAAATTTATTTAGTAATTAGGAAAAACTGGACAATAATTGGTGAGTTTGCTGGTTATAAATGAAAGGCCAGAGTCCTTAGGTCTGTTCCCAGACTAAATGCTGAGTTTAGTAATTCATGATTTGAAAGTCTCCAAACAAGTCCTTTACACTGCAATTGGTTTTGCATCATTTAGCCTCCAAATAACTTCCCTGTTCAAACTGTGAGCACACTAATGGGAAAAACTAGCAAACAGGAATGTAAATTGTTTACACGGTTGTTTTCAGTACCAACTTTTCTTTCTCAGCCTGAATTTGCCACACTGGAAACACTGGTCTTGGGAAATGTGTCATGATGCTGTGCTAAATGTTGTGACACCATCAGGGAATCACCAATAAATGTTACCAAGGAGAAACCTTATCCTATGCAGAAATCCTATACCAGAATCATGTGCATACACCTGCTGCATATACCACACAGCTTTAGAGCCCCTCCACTACCACACCAGCCCTTGTTGCATCAGGGCAGGGTGCTAGGTCATTTACTGAGGCTCTAGACCCACCTTTGAGGTTTTGCTCTGCCCAAGTGGCTGTAAGGGCAGTTCCCAGCACTGCTGCTTTCATTCTCTATTCAGCAACTCCCAGTCAATAACTACAAAGCACTGCCTTGCACTGCACATGCAAACCACACTGTTTCACAATACTACTGGTGTTTCCTGAGAAACAGCTTGACACATACGGAACAATTCTTCGGAGCACAGGAGAGAAACAAGTGCTGTACAGAAACTCCATACTGAGCACATAGTGCATATGTAGAGGGGCTGCAGTTATCAGGGCTCTGATGCCAACTTGCCTTGAGTCAATGGGAAGCGAGTTCTGCAGCAGCTGAGCTTTTGGCCTAAAGGAGTATAAATATTTGGATATCGTGTTGCTTGATTAACTCACTGGATAACTTCATGTAAGACAGCTGAACAAAGTCTTAAAGAGATAATGACTGTTCCAATTTTAAAGTTCCCTTTAGTGTACCAGCTTTACTTCAGGGACATTTAAGGTTTATGTGGTCCATTTTAGGGATCTTTTACATGTGGTTCTGATGTACACCATAAGTTCACTTTGCCTCTCCCCATACTCACTATATTTACTTCTTCTGTGACAGAATTCAGACAGTGGGCTGGATCTGATTTCCTCATTGTTCACTGGTTGCACTCTTTCAGGATATTAAAAGTCCCTTAATGGCTTTTCACCTATTACATCGACTGTTAAAAACAAAGTTGAGCACAGTATTTGCTGCGAAATTCTTAACACTGTCGGCTGGCTTTAGACATTGGAGACTCTCTGGCCTTCCTCAGGTTTTCTGGAAGAGATGCCACAGTAGTGGTTCTTTAACCCCAGATACATTTTACATGAGCACATTTTTTCCTTTCCTCACTTTGTTTGTGAGAACAAAGTGCTCACTACTAGCTCAGGAGAGCACAGCCTTGTGAGTGTGCATCAGGGGACACATAGATCAAGTTTTCTGCAAAGCTCCTAGACTCTTCATGACCTTCTACAGCCTCCTATGGTCTCATCTGCTGGGAACTGTGTAACATGTACCAACAATGCATCTTGAAACATGTCAGTTAATGTGAGTAAGTCTGAGGGTAAAGAAGAGGACAGAGGATCTGCCATGCATTTCATTTCCTTCTGGAGAACTGGAAAGTAAGAGAACTGCTCCCTCGGGTGTGAGTGCTTCGGAGCAGTGAGGAGGCAGCATTAGCAAAGGACACTATGTCCTTAAGGATTCATTGCTGCTTTTCTGCCCTGAGTAATTCCCTGAGAGAGCAAGAAAAGCTGTCAGGGGTCCTCTGATTTACAGCCGTTCACCATTTGACCCTCCTGCAGGAGCTACTGCAGCTGCAGTCCTAAGGACAATAGCCGGAGACAGATCCACAAAGAAAGGCCCCTGGGAAAGCAGTTCACCCTCCTTCCTCTTCCTCCCCTCCTCTGGGAGGTTTTTATTTTGCCTCTGTGTCACATCAGGTGTAGGCAGCTGCTGCCCAGCACAGGCAAAACCCAAAGAGCAGGTGCACACCGAGGTTTACACCTTCCATGCTCAGGCTTGGGAACAAAGCCGCTCTGCCAATTCCATGTGTTCAGGGGGTTTCAGGCAGAGAAACCCCAAAGGGGCTAAGCTCTATTGTCTCTGGATGGCACTGCCTCTTTAAAATCAGAAATGCACGGACAGCTTCAAGGTGCCTCCCACTGAGCAAAGGCTTTAGATGCAGGCAGAGGCAGCAGAGCCATCCTCCCCTGAGCAGCAGGGCAAACCTGCCCGGGAGAGAAATGAGCACTCAGCAGAGTCCTCGGGCTGCTTCCAGTGAGCCTTTCCCTGCTCCAGGCACAGCAGCACATCTGCAGGGGAGAAACCTGGGGGCAATCCCTGGGGTGACCGAGACCTCCAAGAAGATGACAACAACTGCAGGTAGACTTTGCTGATAGTGTTATGTCAGTTTGTGGATGGTTGTGTTGTCTGTATTTGTTTTACAGCTTTCTCGGTATTTTGCAATGAAACCTGTCTGGAATAGATGCTGCTCATTGCTTTGACCAACAGACAGATCTTGAATCCAAGTGTTTATTTAGTAGTTCTCTTCAATGAATGTTCACATTTCCAGCCAGTGGGGATGATTTGTAAAGCAGTCCCTTGTTGGAACTGTTATTTCGTTTCAGGCTTTGGCTTTCTGCTATTCTGTTTTTCTGCAACTCAGTTTGAAAAGCAATGTGGAGACCAAAGTTGTAAAAGAGTTTCTCTCAGAAATCTGTTAAGTGTCGCTACATCAGGGGCTGGGGGTGGCTCCAGAGAAAAGAAGGGAGTAACAGCCACACTACACAGACTCTCCTTTGTAGCCATGACTGCTATTGTTCAACAGCATTTGACGCCCTGAAGACCTACTGCCTGAGGGCACAAAAAGCATCAGTGCTTCCCTTCCCTGATCCTCTGCTGGGATGGGGTGGGACCATCCTGACAGCAGTGAGTCTGGTGTGGGGATTCCTAGATGGGGCATGGGAAGATGCAGGAACAAACCCTCTCAGCATTTTGATACAGAGAGGCAAAATTAGGGAGTAGATGAGACTTTTTTTTTCCTCAGTGTGAAAAAAGAAATACATTTTTAATATTTGGTACCACCAGCAGTACAAAGAGGGGAGCCTGCTCCCCCTCATCATCAAACATTCAAGGCATTGCTTAAGGAAGATTTTCCCTTTCAGCTCAGGAGCCTGTCTGCGAAGAGCAGATTTGTCTTTACAGCAACACCCTACGAGCTGGGTCATGGGACAAATTCTGTTTGAGAGAAGCGATAATGTATTATGCTGGCTGAAAATTCAGTCCCTGTACTCAATTAACGGCTGCCAAAAGGAAAAGTGCTGACTTCACTATTTTCATGGGTCTTCACAACCCTTACTTAATTAAGAAATGTATTTATAAGCCAGAACACCAGTTCTTTTTTCATTCTCACCTACCACATCACTCTGAGAGATCTAGAATAATGCACAAACTTTGCCCAAAAGGCACATCAGATGCCTTACAGCACATTGTGGTGTCATTTTAGTTTCCTTTACCTTGCATAGCGGTGACAGCACTGTGGGCGTGAAGGCTGCTGGAGATTTAAACTGGATTTTATACTCCTCCTACATTATTATTTCACTCCGTGCTGAAAATTTCATTGATGGTAAATAAAACTGCT
The DNA here is from genome assembly GCF_000695815.1 of Acanthisitta chloris. Classification (NCBI taxonomy): domain Eukaryota; kingdom Metazoa; phylum Chordata; class Aves; order Passeriformes; family Acanthisittidae; genus Acanthisitta; species Acanthisitta chloris. The sequence continues at coordinate 21,834 of NW_008684240.1, forward strand.
GCTGTAACACCCAGTATATGATGCAACTCAAGGCCCTTACGTTATGAGAACAGAGCATCCCTTCAGAGGGTGTTTCTTCCCACTGTGCACAGCCAGCAATGTAGCTGTGGGGCAATAAGGTGGCTATTGCTTTCCCTCAAGCTCAGTACTTTTGCTGTCATTTCCTTTCAGGAAACGTTTTGCTCTTTTTGTTCCCACAGAAGGAGATAAATGAGGCTGTTGCTCTATAATCTTCTGGGAGCAAAGGCAAGGTGACTCACTGCTCAGAAGGAGAATTTGGATGAGAACTGTCCCCTGCCACACTAGGTAATTCCAACACGACACCGAGGGCCAGCCAAGCCACACGTGTCACAAGAAGACAGACATGGCCACTGAGCAAGCTGAACATCACCCAAATGCTACTGCCCACCTCAACTTTGCTGCAATCTACAATCTCCACGATGGGGATTTCACCTCCTTGCGAAACTTCTCCTTCCCTTTCAATTTCAGTTACAGCGATTACGACCTGCCGCTGGACAGTGAAGATGACATGACCAAAACTCGCACCTTCTTTGCAGCCAAGATTGTGATTGGGGTGGCTCTGGTTGGCATCATGCTGGTCTGTGGCATCGGCAACTTCATTTTCATTGCTGCTCTCACACGCTACAAGAAGCTGCGAAACCTCACCAACCTGCTGATTGCCAATCTGGCTATCTCAGACTTCATCGTGGCCATCGTGTGCTGCCCCTTCGAGATGGACTACTACGTGGTGCGGCAGCTGTCCTGGGAGCACGGCCACGTCCTCTGTGCCTCGGTCAACTACCTGCGCACTGTCTCCCTCTATGTGTCTACCAATGCTCTCCTGGCTATAGCTGTTGACAGGTAAGTGGGGTGTTATGATTACACAAGGAGGTGGCCAGATCTTCTGAGCCATGTTCATCGCTAAACCATGTCCCCAAGTGCCACATTTAACACATGTTTGAACTGTTCCCTGGGCAGCTTGTTCCAATGCCTGACCACCCTTTCAGTGAAGATTTTTTCCCCACTATGCTGCAGTTCTGACAGAGTGCCTGCCTCTTACTCTAGGAGTTTTAACAATATAATTTAATTGCATTCTTTCTTATGATTTCTCAGCCTCATGAACAGCAGACTCTGACAGACCCAGGCACTGAGGATCAGCCTCATGCTGACATAAGTCTGACACAACTGACTCACAGAAAGCCAGAGACCTGCACAGCAAACCTTTTACAGAAAGGCCATCTCCATGAGCCCTCTTTTGTGTACAAACACAATATAATCTCTGTAGACCCTCTGCATGCACACACTGTATGATTCCCACCCCTCCTTCCCTTTTTATCTCAATTTCTCTCATGTCATTTTATGCTTTAGTTTAATGTTTTGGTACCTGATCCAAAGACAGCTCAGGAGCAGTTAACCCTGCTGATGGCTATACAGATACAGCTTGTGTGCCGCTGATTCATTTGTTACTGATGTCAACAGAAGTCTGTGGAAAGACTCTGGGGAAGTTGAGAGATGTTTTGCCTGGTATGGGCAGGGGGACAACCAGCTCCTATGAAACAAATCCTTAACAAGCATCTAACAAAATATCCTTTCAATAGCAGCTGAGGACTCAGGGTTAAGCTTCTAAGCACTACCATGTATGCCTTACCATTTTCTATCACTTCTTCAAACTTGTACAAAATTTTCTTGGAAAGCTCTGCTAGTGCATCCCAAGTTGATGAAGTAACACAGGTCATGGAGCTCTTATGACTGGGTTGTTTTTTAGTCAAAAGATTTCTAGTATATCTCCCCACACATCTTTAAAAACAACCCTAGAGAAGATTAATCATTCAAGCTTGTTGTAAGAACACACTGTTTCGGTTTCACTGCCTATTTGCTTTTTGGCAAGCTTTTGACTTGGTAAACAGAGAGAAACTTCATTTGTTTAACAACCAATGTTGATTATGTCATGTGGGTTGTTGACTTCATTCTCTGAAAAGAACAGGATCTTAACAAAAGTTTTCCCATGTTTGGATCATTTAAAAGGAATCACCTGTGTAAAGAGGCTAATGTGTCCCATAGGATTTTCCTCAGGTAGGGCTCTCCATCTTTCTTAATGCCTATTCACATGAAATGTAGGAATTTCACATATTTAAGGACACACCTACACTAGAAAATAACACAATGTGAAAGGAAAGGATTTGAAGAGCGGGAGTGTGTGATAAGCATCCAGTGTCCACACTGTAAATATTGGGGGGTAGCTTTAGCTAGGTCCCCCAGACTGAATGCTCACGGACACTTGATGTGTTATGGGTGCATCCTCCAGCAGTTTCATCTGAACTCTGTTCATGTGCTGCAGGACCACTCCACAGTAACAACCCAAAGGAGAATCAGGAAATCCACCACAACAGCTCCCTCCTGACTCTCTTGGGCACATTTCTCAAACGTTCTGCTAAGCAGATGTGCATATTTATGAATACATACACATTCATTATCCCTCAACCTGCTTCCACAGGACCTCATCCAAAAATGTTCATTTATCAGTTCCACAAAGAGGCTGACTAATTCTGCTGTCTCCTGACATCCACCCTGCACTATTAAGAGCCATGAACAATTCATCTGCTTTCAAGGTCTGGCTGATGAAAAGCACCACTGACTTTCCATTTTACTTTAGAATGAATATATCCTGTGGATGCTATCTGTGCATAGAATATATACAGATAGAAAAGACTCTGAAAGAAGGAGAAATTCCAGTTTTTGAAACAATCCTTTGGATTAAATATAGTTGTGCTGGGAGCTCTGGTGTGCCTCTGATAAAAATCTCCTTCTGGCAGGAATACCCCAACAATGCAGTTTTACAGTCATCAGGAGTACAAACACGGAACTCAAGTTTTATGCTTTGGCATATTAATCCTAACTATACTGTGCTGAGTAATCAGCAATAGTCACCTCCAGAACACACACAAAAAAATATTTGCATGGGCAGAAAACAGATATACAGTCCTTCTCTGGTGGCTTGAAATCATGCTCACCTGTAACCATTCATTAGTATCCCCTTCAGCTCTTTGCACCCCACCAAGGAAGCAAGAAAACCACTGAGATGTATATCTGACCTCTTTGTAAAGAAAGCATATTTAAGTGGCTCTCTGCCTAGGGAAAACATTTTTCTGCTTCTACATGTTTGTCTTTTCTTCCCTGCAGCTGACTAGGAGTATATTACTGCATTTTTTAAACTCTTGTTCCTGTTAAAGAGGAAAAGTTGTGATACAAAATCCAAACTCAGCTCCAGGCTGCTACTTCAGAAAATGTTCTTACAGACGAGTATGTTCAGGCTCTCCCTTAAGGAATGACAGCAATTTCCTCCTGCCCAATTCTGTCCACTTGCATTTTGAAGTATGCTCTGACTAACAGTGTTTTCAGGCTTCATTTTGAATGTATTTGTCTGTTCTAGGTATCTGGCCATTGTTCACCCCCTGAAGCCCCGCATGAATTATCAAACAGCAACCTTCCTCATTGCCTTGGTCTGGATTGTCTCCATACTTGTAGCTATCCCATCTGCATACTTTGCTACTGAAACAGTATTATTTATAGTGAAAAACCAAGAGAAAATATTCTGTGGCCAAATTTGGCCAGTTGACCAGCAGATATACTACAAATCATACTTCCTTTTCATCTTTGGCATTGAATTTGTGGCACCTGTGATTACCATGACCTTGTGTTACGCCAGGATTTCTCGGGAGCTTTGGTTTAAAACCGTCCCAGGATTTCAGACAGAACAGATCAGAAAGAGGCTTCGATGCAGAAGGAAAACTGTTATGGTACTGATGTGCATCCTGACAGCCTATGTTCTCTGCTGGGCACCTTTCTATGGCTTCACAATTGTCCGGGACTTCTTTCCCACCACCATTGTGAAAGAGAAACATTATCTCACTGCCTTTTACATAGTTGAGTGCATTGCCATGAGTAACAGCATGATAAACACCATGTGTTTTGTAACTGTGAAGAATAACACCATGAAGTACTTCAAGAAGATCATGTTGCTCAGATGGAGATCAACGTATAAAGGAAGCAAATCTAGCACGGATTTGGACCTGAGAACAAGTGCAATGCCAGTCACAGAGGAGGTAGACTGCATAAAACTGAAATAAGTTTTCTGCAGTTCTAATCTCACCTCTTTTGCAAAGGGAGTAAAGAGGAAATAATGCCCCCTCAGATGCTTCTCCCCTGTGTGGGAATACCCACCATAGCCCACCATGAGGGCCCTCAAAAGGCAGCCTGCTCTGCATTCCTATCAGAACTCTTCTCACTAGACTGCTGGATAATCTTCTGTCTGGAACTGATGCTATGTTTCAGATCACCCATCTGTAAATTTGGCATGTAGACACTCATTTTAGAATTGTTCAAGATGAATAAAAACATCTATGAATGCATTAGAGCATATTGCAACAATAGAAGAGTTGAGTGCTGATCCTAGCAGTGATGCCTCTCTTCGTTTCTTAAGAGAAGTCTCTTAATCCCTCTGATCTTATCACTTGTACCTTTAAGCTATTTGGTGTCCTTTCCTTCTGCTCACTAGAGGAAGGATGGCAGAAAAGCCCATTTGACTTCCTGTCACTCACTAACCTCTCAGTTTAGCCCTCATGCTGAAGCTCCTTGAAGTCTACAGACCACCAGCTTTCCATTGTCCAATGTGCAGCATGCTCTTATGAAAGGCACATACTCTATAAAACTAAAATCTGCTTAACAGCCTAGGGAAATCTTCAAGTCTCTTCCTGTGATACCTTGTTCAAGAACATTTTATCCACATTCCACTCTGTAGTTCTATGGAGAGTGTTAGTGTCTGTTATGTATTTAGAAATGGCACAGATACATATGGAAGGGACCTGTTTCCCTTCCCTCACCTCCAGGCACCCTGTGGCCAGTATCTGCTGGCTTGAGATGCTGAACTCATCACAGAATAAATCACAAAATCATAGAGGTGGGGAATGACATCTCCACATTGTCCACTCCACCACTCTGCTCAAGCAGAGTCAGGTAGAACAGGATGCCCAGGATTGTGTCCAATTGGGCTTTGACTTCAGGGAAGGAGACTCCACAGCCTCTTTGGACCACCTGTGCCAACATTCAACAGCCCTCACAATGAAAAAGTGTTTTCTTATGTTCAGATGGAACTTCAACTTGTCAGTGGGGCCCATACAAAACCACAGCATGTTAGTGGGGAAAAAAAATTCAACCTGGTGAACCAGGCCCAGACATCCTACCAAGTCTGTGTGCTCCTTCATAGAAAAGTCCACACAGGGCCAAAATACCAAGGAGATCCCAAGAGGATCTGTCTTTCTAGGAGCCAGACAGGCTCTAGGCTTCAGTGACCCCGTCTCTGGTTGAGTTGAGTAGCTTACTGTTTGCTCAAACATGAGGCAACTACTCCAGATGAATTCTGCATTGCCTCCCCCAGTGCTCTTTTTACTGTTCTGATTTTGTGGGACTCCAGTTTGGGTGTTTCTTAACTGATAATCGTGACAAAGCAGGTGACAGTAGCAGTAATCCTACTCATTTCAACTATACATAAAGTATCATGGAACTTCTGTGTATTGAAAGCAAATCTTTTCTATCGTGATGAAAAATGCTTTCTGTTTTAAAGTATGTGGTAGCACCTACTTTTGGAGTAAGTGGCTTTTGTAAATAATTTGTCCATTCGTGAATTTAAAGTGAGAAGCAAATCCTGCCAATAAACCAGTAAACATGGCTTCGATATCAGCATTCTGAATTATTTTTTAGCTTTTTCTCTGAGTCATCACTTTCCTACCCAAGAGGGTAATGTAAATGATCCCATTTCTGCTAAAGAAAAACAGACTGATTAAATTTAAGGGCAAAAGGATATTCAAATCCATTGAAGTGCTCAAATCCTCTCATCATTAGCTGCTCTTAAAACAATACATGTTGGAGAGGATCTCACCATTTGCTCTGTGAGGCAAAACAATTACTGAAATCATGCTTCAAAATGACAGTTTTGAACAGAATTACTAAATCCATTTGTTTCCCAGCCTGCCAAAGAGATTTGAAGGACCAGAGACTTGCAGTATTTCACTATCAAAAGGCTTAGTCAACTAATCTCTCCTGAAATCTCTTGGTTCTTTCTGAGACTAAGTTCCCATACTTTTCTCCTGAAATCTGCACTAGTTGTACTACTAATACTACCTGTTGAGTGTCCTGATACTCCTTCTACCTATTTTCTCTGGACTAATTTTGGTACAACAAAGCTGAACAACTGACAGTTTTCCATACCTGGAAATCCACCTCAGGCTGAGTTATTAAACAAGCCATCAACCCCCACGGAGCAATAAAGGACAAAGCAACAGCTGAGGGAACTAATTGCTTTAAAACTCTGGAAATCACTTTGAGAGCTCTGAGAGCATTTCTGGTCCGGACTGCGAATTGTTCTCATCTCTGTCCCTGCAAAGCAGCAGCTGCCACAGCCCCTCCTGTGTGTTTAGGCTTGGGGGTCCACAGCGTTGCTGTATTTTTGACATTTTGAGGTCTTCCCAGCAGCAATGCAGTGTTTCAGCCTGAACCTCTGGATAGGGCAGGAGAATAAGCTGTGTGTGCTTTGCTCTCGTTTCTTGTGAGCAGCCTTGTCAGAAAGAATTCCCACAGAGGAAGGGCGATGGGCCCCAATCAGAGCATCAAGCAGTCACATCACTCGTGGTCTGCACCAACTCCAAACAGCACAAAACAAGTTTCACTTTCACAGACAATGTTTGCATGAGGACAGAAAGTCACTTCAAAACTCCTGTGCAAACTTCCACAGTATACAGGCAGCAGGTACAGGCTGTGACCCCAAGGCAACAGGGAGCAGGGAGGCCACGCTACAGGCAGAACGGACAAGGGAGGGGGCCAGGCCCCACACCTGCTGGAGCTTAGGTGAGCCATGCAGGGAAGAAGGGAACAGAAAGGCTTTTCTGTACCCACACAACTCAGGCTAAAGGAGCATGGGTGCCAACAAGAGCTCCTCCACTGCCTGTCAGGTGTGGGATGCCCTGATGCCTCCTGTCCAGCCCCACCCTGCAGAAACACTCTCACCTACTCTGAAGGACATTTAGAGAGGGAACTGAATATGGACTGCACCTACCTGGACCTCTGCTTGCAAGAGTCATGCTTAAACAGGGAATGGTATGCACAAGCTGGGAGGAAGGCAGCACCTGTCATGGAGGCAAAGGAGACTTTCCCAGCACAACTCTTGCTCACTGGAAGGCAGGAAAAACTGCAGCGAGACCTCCATGGCTGCCAGCTGCCCACTGTTAGCTCCAGGGGCACAGCTGCAAAAAGGGCTTCATCATGCAGAACTGTGGGATGCATCCAGGATGAGGAGGTGAGGCATCCTCCTGAGAGCCCTTAGCAGGGTTTAGATAACCATGCAGTGAATCAACCAGATGCCACCAAGCCTTGGTTGTGGATAGCTCAAATTTTATTGCCAAAAGCAAAAATGTGGTGCTACCAGATTCCTGCTCATCTGTCCTCTGGTGGCACAGCTCCAAAACCATAGACTTCTTTCTACAGCAGCTCCCCCATGGATAACTAAGGGTCAAATCCAGTCTCTACTCCTTCACATTGGCCCTCTGAAAAACAAAACCCCAGATGTAACTGGAAGCTAAAATGGTGACTCTGAACAGCTAAGAGAGGATTCCAAACAGAAAAAGCAGTTATTGTCAGCACTGAGAAAACAAAAGCTGTATGTCATTAAAGCAATTGCCCCTCTGACAAAGGGGGATGACCTGCAATACCCCAGGCCAGGGTAGGTCACAATAGCCAGCATAGGAAATGTCCCTGATGACAGCCTCACTTCTCTTGCTCTTAATTCTTGGAGCCTGGCAGCCTTTCCTATGGCAACAGCACCCTCCAGCTGCTGCATCTGCAGCACAGCGTCACTGGAGCTGCACCAGCCACCTTGGGAACAGGGCCATGCAGATGTTCACAGCATTCCCACACCTCCAACAAGTGGCAACACATGCTTCAGCTTTTGTCACTCAGGCACCTAACCAGTGCTTGTGGTGTCTGCATTCTCCCTCACTCCTTGTGTCAGCAGGGCTGTGATTCAGGCTCACCGAGATCCTGTTCTCTCACATACTCTGTCAGGATCCTGTTCTACAGACTGCCCTAACATGTGTTGTCAGGAAAAGCCCCAAATCACAAAATCAATGAGGCTAAAAAAGACCTTTCAGATCATCAAGTCCAACCTTTGACCAAACACCATCATGTCAACTAGACCACAGCACTAAGTGCTATGTCCAGTCATTTCTTAAACACCTCCAGTGATGGTGACTCCCTCTATTGCAATGTTTAATCATCCTTTCTGTGATCAAATTCCTCCTTATGTCCAACCTGAACCTCCCCTGGCACAGCTTGGGACTACACCCCCTAATCCTGTCACTAGTTGCCTGAGAGAAGAGACCAACCCCCACCCAGCTATAACCTCCTTTCAGATGGCTGTAGACAGCCATAAGGTCACCTCTGAGCCTCATCATCTACAGGCTAAACAACCTCAAATTCCCTCAGCTGCTCCTCAAAACCACTGATAAGGCAGAGATCCTTGCAGCTTCCAAACTGACCTTCATAATACCATCCAGAACAAAAGAACACAGGACAAATCCTGATATAAAAGCACCAAATAATTATGGATAGTAAGAAACATCACTCAGCACAAAGTTGCTCAAAGTCACCTTCCTCAAAACTAAGACTGGGTAAAAATGACAGAAGACACTAAGGTGGCAGCATTCCCTAGAAAAAGGCATCCCCAAGCTGAAAAGGGGTATCAAACCCCCATGGAAACTCCTCTCCCTGCTCATCTGCTGGTTCCAGAAGAAAAAATGTGGAAGGTAACACATGGAAATCATCACAGGAAGTGGGTTGAGGCATAGCAATAAAACCTGAGTGTGCAGCACTCTGAAAAAGCCAAGGGTAAAGCACTGCTCTGGGATGGCTCTGTAAAGTGCTCCAACATACACCAGGCACTGTAGAAATCAAGAGAAAAGCCATGGGGTAAAACACCTCAAAAAGAGGTGGAAACCTCTGAAAAAGCTGAATGGGGAAGTGCTTAAAAAAACCCAAACAGGTCTGAAGGACTTCTCCAGGGCTGCATAGTGATGCACTCCAAAAAATACCAGGTGAGGAAGAAACTGAAAGTCGGTGAGCAATGTGCTAAAGAAAGGCAGTGAAGGACTCCTTCAGGAGGCTGTGAGAAATGACTCAGAGTTGGGTAGCGTGGTGAAGGAATCCAAGATAATCCAAGATTCCAAAAAGAGCTGTGCCTCATAGTGAAGGGTTCCTGCAGGACAGCTCAGTTAAAGGCTTTTGTAGGACAGCACAGCGAAGGCTCCAGAAGGTCGACAAGGTGAAGGGCTCCTGAGGGGTGGCACAGTGTAGGGCTCCTGTGGGTCATCACAGCAAGGAGCTCCTGTGGAGTGGCTGCTGAAGGGCTCCTGAGGGGTCATGAGATAAAGGGATACATGCAGGGCAAGAGCAGCCCAGCAGAGCCCCCCACCCACAGCACCCAACTGCAGCAGTGATGAGAGGGAACAGAGAGTGGCCCCCAAGCCAGAGCCTGCCGTGGGGACCAGCCCCGGCCCTTCTGCAGCTGAGCCCAGGCCAAGTCCCAGCCCCAGACTCAGCCTCAGCTCTGTGCCCACACCTGCTTCAGGAGGTACCTCCTGGGCAGGGCTCACTGAGACAGAAGCTTTCCTCTGAAGGCAGGAGTTTCCCCAGCCTGAGGGGGCTCTGCCCAACACAGCCCTAACGTGGCTGGAGTGTATTTGGATGCCTATTTGCAGCCACACAAGAATGTTT
>NW_008684240.1:31676-46555 GCF_000695815.1 Acanthisitta chloris
TCAAATTCACACAGCTCCAGTCATCTGTCCCAAAACATACTAAACCTCTTTAACTTATTTCTAGGAAGCTCAGGGAAGTGGTGAACACTCTGAAGGCAAGATTTTCCAACAACAACACTAGAAATCACAGAGACACAGTTACATGTTTTTTCTTACTGTATGTTACAAGTTTAATTGTGCAAAAATAGAGCCATCAAGACTTCAGCTTTGCTGAGAATAGGACATAGATCCAGTGACGTACAGGCATGGAAAGAGGTAATGCCACCATTAAAGCAAACACACCATAACTGCTGTTACGTCAACCAAGGGGTTGGATACACAGAGAAACTGCTCTCAAGTGATTCAGACAACCTGTATTTAACTACTGAACCTCAGAACCAACAAAACAACACCCAAAACAAAAGCTGGGAGCAGAATAACAAGGTTTATGACTGCACTAACTCAAAAAAACATTATAAAATGGTTTAGATTTTCCTAATGCCAATAATTCTTTCAAGCACAGGAAGATGAAGCTTAAACAACCTTTAAAATTGCATTTCAAAAGAAGAGACACCAATGGTGTTGCAAAACAAATAGATGAGAGGAAAAAAAAAAAGAAAAAACCCAATGAAAAACTTTGAGAGCTCCATCCTCTGGGTCCACCACTTAACAAAACAAACACCACCCAACCTGAAAAATAATACCTATGGGCAAAGAAAGGCATTGCTGAATCCCATCACCCCCATTAAAATCTTCCTGTAGCACCTACATCACTGAGAAAAAACAGTTTTCAAACAATTCCTCTCCTTTGTGCAACCATGTTTTAACACAGCCAAACTGGACATTCAGTGTTGTTCCAAGCAGCTATTTTTTGGCCTTAACGAATCTACGTGCTTCTTGCACAAGTGTTTCTACATCTTCATTATCCTTTTCTTCTGAACTTGGTTCCCAGTCCGAGTCTTCATCAGTAGGTTCACACTCTTCTTCCTCATCATCTATAAAGCTGTCACTGAGGTCATATTCATTAGGTTCATCATCATTGGCACTGTCTTTCTCCACAGTCCTTTTTCCTGAAGGGACAAAAATGTCATGTATTCATGAATCAGAGATGCAGAACTCATGAGCCCTCCAAGAGCCCACTGAGTTAAGTCTCTCTCCTCAAGAGGATAAAGAATCACCTAAACCAGACAGCTATCTCTCAATTTAGCCTCTAGCTATTGCTAGATGGCTACCTTGATCCTAGATTTCTACCTTCTTTCATCCATCCATATTTACTTAGGGCTGTTTTATACTCTTAGTCTTTGGAATGTGACGTGGCTTTTAATTCCTAACACAATAGGAATCCCTGGTTCTTGCTTAGTAAGAAGAGTTGAATTTGACAGATTGAATTTCACCTACAACAGAAATGGAGGCCAAAACACTTTGCCTAGAAAACTAACTACAGCTATTTGCTCTTTTATTTATTTTCTCTAGAGGGCAAATCTATTTTGAGGATTTCTTTAGGAAACACCTAGCCACACATTGGTGATCTCAAGGAGCCAAACCAGCTCCCAGTCAAGATGCAGCAGTTCCATGCACTCCTGCCTTGCTCAGGCCAGTCAAAGTGAAGACTATACAGCATCAGACTAAATTACTTTAGAAAGAACAGGAAGCTGCACATTTGGAAGCTGAGACACAAGCAAACCCTGGCAGCAGACCTAAAGCATATTTATAAGCAGTCTATGCACCCACAACATAAATGTACTTCTACACTACAGTCCTAACAAGCCAGTACCTAACCTGAAATATCAATAGCTCCTTATAAGTGTAAGAAAAGTTCCTCAGCACATGCACAGATTATCGCTTGAAAGTTATTTAAAGGCCAATGCACTGCAGAAGGAATATCTGCATCTTTCAGGAGAAATCAATCTTTATGAGCCAATCTCAACTAGCTGTGGATGAAATGTTTGCTTCCTTTCGTCCTATTATGGCCCCTGTGTAAGGAAGGAAAAATTGATTTAGCGACATCCTGATGTGCCCATTCATAACTTTAGAATGCACTCACTGTTTCTTGAAGTTCGTTGTTGGGTTCCTCTTCCGGTTACTAGAGAAAGAGAAGTTGTCAGTCAGGACAGAGAGCACTCCTAGCATGAGGGTTGTCCCTAGAGGCTACTACAGTAAAAAAACTCACCTATTAAGAAAATGCTGCAATGGTTGTGCTGCACTTACGAGTATAAAAGCTACTCTGCTGCCCAAACCCCCACTTTTTTTGTCTTGAATCATTTCCAAGACATTACTGTTCTTAAAATTATGATCCATGCCATCTGTAAACAAATGTCATCAATACTGGTTGGGTCTTTCTAAGCAGAAAATTCGAGTATTTCAAAGCGTTTAAATACTTTACACTATTGTTTCCATAACTGTGATTCCTTCTTAATAATGTCATAATCCTGAGTCTTTACAGTAAAATACATTATATTACATTTCCGTAACTGTTCTGCTCTAAACTACTGTTAATTGCATTGGGATTTCATGTGAGGAAAAAAACCTCCAAATCCAGTAATTAACAAAAAAGCACCAAAAATAAAAGTGTCTCTTTCAATTCTTTAAGAACAGACAAAATGTAAACAGCACATTCCCCCGTGTTTTTCAACAAGTCAAGTTACTGGAATATAAAAAGACTAAAAAGTGTTAGAATAGAAACTCAGATTCAGGTTTAGTCACATTCCCTTCAAGCCTCAAGAGAACATATGTGCAGAAGTAGTTCTTGCAGTAAGAAAATCACAGGTAAAAAAAACTAAATCAGATAAAATAAAAAAAAGATGACAGACATGGTTGCAATGTTTGCTTTAGAGCATGAAAATATTTTTAAATTGCATCTTACCTGAGGAATTTTTATCAAAAGAAAAAAATCCAAGTACAGAGTAGGCTCTAAATGAAGCATTATTCCCTTAAAGTAGATTTAAGCATTTCATTCCAAGTTTTTGGTATCCATTACTGTGGTTTGGGGTTTTCTCCCCAACTTTGAGCAATATTAGAAAACTTGGCATACCTGGAGGAGCACTGTGCTTGTACTCTAGCTTGTGCTGTGGATTTTTCCTGCAAAGAAAACAGTAAAAGCTTGATTCATCACCTTGTTCCACACTTAGCAAGCCCAGACTTCCCTGGTATTTTAAGGATAATTTTCAAGGCACAGCATTTAGATCACTGAATTACACTCCCTTCAAGCAGTGGCCAACTGTAAACATGAAAATCCTTCAAATTGTATCTGCTGCCTCACTGTTTCATGGGTGTCTCCTTTCCTCTTAAACTCTGCTAAATAAAAGTGTTAAACTTGGAACTGAAAAACATATGGAATAAAACAATATTTTGAAGAAAATCAACTTAAAAGAAACAACAGCCAGCCAGAAACTGGATTTTATTGTTGTTACCTCAATTGTGCTAATAAATCAAATACTGATTAAAATAGTTTTTGTACAAAATCTCAACAAATACTTTGTCAAAATGTAAACTAAAAGTTACAAATCAAGAACAACCTACAAACAAGAAAAGCCACTTTGCACAGTGTCTCTCACCTATAACAAGCTGTTCCATAAGGACATTCAGGCCGGGTGTCATCGTTTTCCTGAGCTACCATCTCCACATCATAATAGTCATCATCATTAGGGTGACTGAACTGCTGGAAGTGCACGGGATTCTTCCTGCAAAAGACAGACATATACCAAGAACTGACAGTTCCACTTAAACACAGGAATCTGGTAAGAGGATTGGAGCACCTTCCCTACAATGACAGGCTGGAAAAGTTGGGGTTGTTCAACCTGGAGAAAAGAAGGTTGTATGGAGACCTCATAGAAACCATCCAGTATCGGAAGGGGCCTACAGGAAAACCAGAGAAGGGCTCCTCATTAGGAACTGTAGTGACAGGACAAGGAGTAATGGGTATAAACTGAAAGAGGAGAGATTTAGATTAGATATTAGGAAAAAGAGGTTTTCCTGTGAGGGTGGTAAGACACTGGCACAGATTGCCCACAGAGGCTGTGGATGCCTCAACCCTGGCAGTGTTCAAGGCCAGGTTGGATAAAGCCTTGAGCAACCTGTTCTGGTGGGAGGTGTCCCTGCCCAGGGCAGGGGGTTGGGACAAGATGGTCTCTAAGGTCCATTCCAACCCCTTAACTGTCTATATTTCTGTAAGTGGAGTTAAGAAGGTGTTATTGAATCAGTGACAGCTCATTATTCTGTGGTTACACAAAGAGGAGCTTTCAATGTTTAACTTGATGTTCATTTGATGTAAGACCTACTCTGGGAAAACAGAAGTTTTGTCTCAGCACCTACTGCAACAGAGGTTAAAATAGGAATTTTCCTATTTGCCACCAGCTTTAAGTTTCAGACCTCCAGCACATACACAACAGGTTTCATCTGAAATAACAAACTACCACCCTGACATGAAGTTGTTACATAAGACGTAACAACTCTATGCATGGTTGAGACCAAGTCATGAACACAAACATATTCATCACTGAAAGAACATTTCTACTGTTTCTAGGCAAGAGGTTTGCACACACACCCCACACAAAATAACATCACTTAAACAAGAGTTTGCTTGATAAAACTTCTGTAAGTGATGTTAAAAAACACAGAAAAACATGGTATGACTTCAGCAGAAATTGCTGTGACAGATTAAATTACAAACAATTACTGGTACCAAAAACAAATCTACTTTTTCCCTTGGGATTTCTTTTTCTGCTTTTTTTTCAAGAATAATATTTAAAAGCAAGAAATGTGAGCTATTTTAATACATTATTTTCCAAAAGTTCATCCAAAAAATAATTCAGTGATTACTACAACGATTCCCAGGGTACATAACCTTTAATGTGTGCAAATTATCAAAGTGAACTGCCTGCCTCAAGCAGGAGGAATGACAGCTTTCAGCTACTGAGTAATTACTGTTTTAAGTCACACTTGTTAGAGCTGCATTTAGAAATATGTCTGGAACATGCCAGGGACATATATGCATCCAGCCACACACACAGCACCTTCCTCACTGATCACTGGTACTCCTTCCTTTAAATTCACAACTACCTCTTCTCAGCTTCATAGGGAACAGTCAATATTCATTTCAGCACTGCAACTACCACCATAAGAAAAGAGCTATTGTGGCAGCATTTACAAAATGATCACTTAAGCCCTGTGAGCTCTACTGGTCATTCAGGTCTCCTTTTAGGCATTCAAAAAAAAAATCAGGTATTTAGTATTAATTCTTTAAATCTGCATTTGCTAGGAATCTTTCACACAGGAAGCTCCACAAGGAAGCTACAGATAAACTCTTCCATGAGTCACTCAGCAGAGATCCAGGATCCCTTGGATCTACTGGCATAGGTGACAGATTTCTTGTCCTGGTCTTTTCTATTATTTCTGCAAACTGTAGGGTAAGTGAATAATGTTTCACTAGAAACCACTGTAAGGTTGCATTTACCAGTCTATTATTCTACAACAAGTTCTCATAAAACATCACTTCTTATGCCAAACTCAGAGTGGCTGCCTACTTCCTTCCTCATTTAAAAACAAATGGGATGAAACCAAGTCATTTTAGAGGCCATTTGCCTTGTTTTCTCAATGCAGTCATTTGAAACACAATTCATCTTCACAAAGGGATATAGAAACAACTAATGGTCTCTGAAACCGTTTTAATCTTTATTCCTCCAACAAGATACATGCAGCATCATAGTCACCAAGGACATAAAGGCCTAATAGCTGTCAATTAGCCAATCTGTTTTAGGAGATAGCCATTTCCTTTCAAAAATTTACCTTGAAACCTATTTAGACAACACCAAACAGCTGTTATTGTAAGAGAGAGGGGAAAAAAGCATAGGAGGAAGGAGGAGGAGCAACAAAAAGGTTGTGATATGTGTGTCCTTATCCCTAGGCTTCAGGACTCTTTGGGCCAGTGGATGGTGCTCCTCAAATTATACTTACCAGTGAAGCACCTTGAACATGTCCTACTTCAGATGCTCAGGACTCGTAGTAACATCATATTTTATCTTACCTTTTCCTGAATAATTTGTACTTATTCTATGTGTTGTGCAACAGTACCCAACAATATAAATGAAAACACAGAAGTGCATAGCTTGTATTAGCAAACATTTTCCCATCTTGCAAAAGCCTAAAGATTCTTCCGTAAGGGGTTTGAGTTTGTTACTACTTTTTAATTTTTAGATACATGAGATTTGAGTTACAAAAGCACATCTATCATGCTGTATGTTGCACTTCACAACTGTTAACTCTTAACTGCTTCCCAGCAAAACCTCACTGCACAGGGATGCATTATTCATTTGATGAACACAAAATCACCAAGCTTTACTTGCACAAAAAGTAACCAAATAAAAGGCTATTTTAAAAACAAAGTTTCATGACTGTTACCTTCATATAAAAATGCTGACACAGTTACTGCAACTTTGCTTGCACAAAAGCTCTGAACTTGTGCACTCACTTGATGATGCACAAAACTATGCAAATAAAAATTCGGCAAATAAAACTTAAGAAGTTCTTCAAAATCAATGCAGTCATCTCAAGCAGAAGCTGAGTATTGCTCAGCAAAATATTTAAGACAGTTATTCATCTGTGTAGCTACCAAAAGCAACTTTAAAGCCTTTTCTATAGCAAATTAAAGCAATTAGTTCAGAAACACTGGCTCTTCACAACCCCATGCAGAAGACGCCTGGCCACCGCAGGGGCTTATTCTCTCAGCTACTGAAGAAAAAATGGCAGTGAAAATGTAATGAATTACCAGCACTATTTATAAAGCCACAGAATTGAAGTTATGCCACGACTGCACATAAGATGTTTGTAAATTCTAAGTCTTATTAGAAGACAGCCTCAAAATAAAGACAGATGCAGGTCTTTAGCTGCCAGATTTACAAGCTTATGGAAAAAAACTTATTTTCATAAACAAAGAGAATGCACATACAAATCCAAAGGCTGGTTGGCAGTTATGAGAAAGATATATCCCCAGCAGCAGAGAAACATATCACAGGCTATGGCAAAAGGACTGAATTGTGGACAAAAACTGAGTTTCCGTTTCAGAGCAGAGAGTTCAGGTCTACTGTAACCCTTTTATGTGTACCTTGAAAAGGGAGGGGTATATGAATTTATTTTTAATTCTGTATTCTTGTCACTCAGAAAAACAAGCAGCAGATCAGAAAACACATGGCAGTATTCAGAGGTGAGTTCCTTGACAACAAATATAGGCAGATACAACACACACAGAGCACTTTGTCTCCCAGTGATAACAGCAGTTCCTTTCACTTTGGTAAAGCTTCAGGCCACCTCAGAAAGATCGTGTGACACTGAAGGAATGTGGTAAGAAGAATCCCTGAAGCAAAAGCTGTGCATCAAGCTTGATTCTTTCAAAAGCAGTGTTTTCAAATTCATAAATGGAGAAAATGAACTGTAAGTTACAAAGTCATTTCCTAAATGTTTAAGACAGGTGTAAGAGAAATCTAATAAAATTAACAGTTAATCTGTGCTCTAGCACAGCTCTGCCACCAATGCAGAAACAGCTACTTGGGGGCCTTGAATCAAAAGCAAGTAACAGACTACAAAGCACATTGCTTTTGCTGTAAACAAACAGGTTGAGTCTCATGACATTTCCTGAAGATCAAAGCTGATGTTTTTGATACTCCCTATTTAAAGATTTCTCCAACAAAGTAAGATTATGTGTTATTTCAGAGTATTTTTTTTCCCTTTAAAGCAATACTTTCCAAAAGAGACCCAAGAAGAAATGTGCACATGCAGACTCCTACTCCTTATGACCTGTACCTAAGATTTGTCTTCCTAAACATTAAGAGTATTTCAGTGTATCAGAACATTAAATCAACTTAACACCCCTACAGGGGAAAAGTTGAGCAAAATTTAAAGCAGCTGGAGCAATCCAGAGGTTGCATTTGTATTAGTGTGTTGTTTAATAAAACATGCTTTCATCAAAATCATTAAGGGAAAAAAATGAGCTATGTGAAAGCAAACTACATGAAACCTGGAGTGTGATGCACTCATTAGACCTTTGCCTCTTATTTCCTACAACACTTCATCTTTTAATTTGCTGAAGTACTTCATCCCTGGTTTGGGTTAGATTAGCAGTTGGCAAGACATCCCAGCCTCACCTTTTATCCTTCTAAAATTCTTGTCCTTCCCTTTGTTTCTCACCAGTTCCCTGTTCACCACAAAATTTTTTCACAAACCAAAGTTTCTAACAACTTTACAGCTTTTTCTTCCACAGCTAATACATTACTTCTTAATAACAAGCTAGCTCAGGCTAGTTTTAGTTTTGCTTTACCTGTAACAGCCACTTCCATACATGCAAGGTGTCCTCTTATGCTGGATCTGTTTGGAGTTTTCTGAAGCATCTGCACTTTTGGTTGAATCAGAAATCTCAGTCTTGTAATCCAGATTTGCATCAGGCTCAAGAATCCCTTCCTGGGCACCAAAACATTGGGAAGTCCTGCCCCAGGGAGCTTGTTGGCTTGTAGACCCAGTAATCTGTGCTTTGTTTTCTGCTTCCTCAATTCTACTGTCCTTACTGGAAATCTGACCTACTCTTTCAGACCACTGGCTATGCAGCTGCCTACCATTTTCTCCCAGAGAACTTCCACGTTTTTTTGTTCCAGTCTTGCCATTTCCTTCCACATCTGTCGTGGTATTCTCAAGATGAAATCCAGATGTATTCTGTGGAACAAGGTTACATTTTGAAGGATCTGAAAATGTATACTCTTCAGAATTAAAAGTTTTATGGTCAAACTGTGCCTCATCATTCCTGAATCACAGAACAGCCCAGGCTGGAAAGGACCTTGAAAGTTCAACTGGATCAGCCTTTAAAGTCTTCTATTCCACTTTCCAAGCTCAAGCTTGCTGCTAAATACAGCTGCTGAATGAAAGGCTCGAGTTAAGAAAACACACAACACAAACTCTTTGAACACAAACTTATCCTAGAACTCCCACCCTCAGCTTCAATTCCCTCACACACGAGCTCCTCTCTCACCACCTCAGTTTGCAAACAGTCCAAAGACTTTAAATTAACTTCCAATTAAAAGTACTGCTCCTGAAAAATTAATGGAGATTACACAGGTGAAGAGCTGGTTGACTCCAGAACAATGTACATTCCTGTACAACCATCAATTCTAATCAATGCATTGAGCACCAAGACAAATGAAACATATTTATCTATATATGGAAGATATATGGGAATTCATGATACACTGGGGTGGGATTAAGCTCAAGGTGTGCATCTTAAATGCTCAGGACTCTAAATCATAAACGTCTGATATAGAAACCATCAGGCAAAGATTTCAGTTCTGACACACACTGCATTTTAAACTTTGGAACAAATGCACATTTAAAATAAAAGACATGTGCTTTAGAAAAAGACCATGAGATACATATCCAAGACAGGAACACTGTCTTGACAACTGAGATGTTACCTGGAAGCATATCTACACTGAAGGCTGAACTACTTTGATATATCACAGAAGTATTCCAAGGTCTTTGCTCTCTACAGGTTTGTATCTAAGTTCTCCCTCCAGTAAATTTATACTTAGTTTACATGGATGTGTTCAGCAGAGCTTGAAAATCAGCCTGTGGTTTCCTATTTGATTTTCTTCCTTTCAATGCAAACCTCATGTTATCCAAAACTAGAGACAACTTCATTTGAGTAGTAATGGGATTAGAAAAGGGCAAAGTCAGCATTGATATCAGATGATCCTGACAGCAGCATATTTAGTAACTCAAGTTGGAGGCAAAGACAGCTCCCAAAATAACGCTCAGCAAACAAGTGCAGCTTTAGAAATCAGCCTTCCTTAGCAAAAGGAGGCGTAAATTACTCTAATTTGCCTCTCCCACTTGTGACTTCTCTGACACATACTTCCCGTATTGTAGATAACGAGACTAAACACTCGCATTCACTGGGATCGGTTACAAACCAGGACGCGATCCAGGAAACCAGAGCTACTCCGGCAATGGACAGCACGGACGGGCCCTCACTGCCCTCCCGCGGCTGCTGGAGCTTGAAACAACTCAGAGGATCTTCCTTTCCTTCCCCACAGAACATTTTCTCAGTCGTCTCACAATAGCAGGGCCGTGATTTGGGCTTTGATATCAAAATTACAGTCTTTCAGAGCTCTCTCTGGTTATTACTTTTGCTTTCACTAACCCATTAGTTTTTCTGTAAAGTCCTGAAGGCAATTTCTTACTCTGTACTTCAGATTAAATTGATTTATGAAATTATTAGGTGAAAATAAGTAAGGCTGCCTACTTACAAATTGCAAAATGGAGTAATTCATTGTGTAGTCACTCACAATCTGACAGAGAAAACAGCTTGGCAGCTGTTATTAATGTACCTAGTGTACAGCAAAGCTCACCAGACTTGGAACACTTTTTCAGATCAACCACTAAATCACACCAAAACTGCTCTGAAGGGTTTGCTGTCAATGAGCAGTTTGCTTCAATTAACCTCGAGATTTAATTAAAAAACAAAATCAAAAACCCAGCAGCCTTCAGTGTCAAAAGCATTTTATCAGGTCCTAGAACAGACCCAGGCAACTCTAATGCTACACATTAAAAACACCTCCCTAGGTGGTTCACTGAAAGGAAACAAGTCAGTGAAGCCTCAGTTTGCCCTCACCAGAACATGCTTTGGCAATGACTTTGGCTCTTTCCATGACTCCCAGGGTGCTGTCAGTAAGGATCTGGCTGCCTGTAAACCCAGCTGTACTGAGAGGTCACACAGACACTGACCAGCTGCTCTGAAATTCACTCATTGCCAGAGATCAGGTGTTTTCCCCCACTTTGACTCAGATTTTCAGACAGTGGCAGGAGCACCTTCCTCCAAAACACAGCAGCTGCTGAGCCACACACCATCATTATCTGACCACAAAACTGCACCTACTAGAATGGCAAGTGCTTGGGCAAAGGCCAGTGTTGCATTATATTGGTGTCACAGCATCACCTATCTCTAAAGGTTCTCAGAAAAAGAAACTACACAAAGCAAACCACTCCTAGGACCTGTGCTTTGGCCCATGTCTCCCTGCCTCTGGCTGCAAAGCTGGAAGTCTGGTATTTCTGTGGAATATTTGGAGCCTGAGTCCCAGATACCAGGAAGGACATGCTGAAAAACAACCTCTGAGGACTTCACGATCCTTGCTACCTACAGAGCTGTCCAATGGACTGGCATTTCAAACAACAAATCACAAGCAGAACACATAGTTATGTTCCAGACCCAAACTTCAATGTGACATTGCCAACTACATCCTCATTTTTTGCAGTATCATGGTTCTGCCCTGAGCCAGAAAGTTACCTGAGATGAAGGGACAGGGATGGAAAGGCAGCTCCTTTTCCCTTGATCTTGCTCTTCACCTTCTGAATCCTCTATACTTTCTCCAGAAGCCAGTCTTTTTTTCTGCTGCACATTTACTTCCATTTTTAATGACTCCGTATCACTTTCTTCCCTTCCTTGGCATTTTTTCTTTCTACTACCTACAAAAAAAAAAACAAAAAAAAAAAAAAAAAAAAAAAACCCAAAAAAAAAAAAAAAAAAAAAAAAAAAAAAAAAAAAAAAAAAAAAAAAAAAAAAAAAAAAAAAAAAAAAAAAAAAAAAACAAAAAAAAAAAACACTACACTTTTGGAATGCAACTTTTTACAGTGAAATCCTGACCACATTAGAAAGCTAAAGCTATGTTGAAGGACACTGGGCACATGACATGAGTTGTGCCTGTGCTGTTTCAACAACACATTTTTCACTTACTGCTGATAGGAGTAAAAGGTATGTTTGAGAATGAAACATTTGCAGAGGGAATTTGGAGGCAAACAATAAATATGTGGCAAAGGATGTTCTGGACTGAATGTATCAGTATGATCGACAATTTCATTTACACCAAAGCTGACTGAATATATAACACGTGCAAGGATGACTTACCACAGACCTTTGGTGTAAGAATCCCTTCAGACCATCAGTTTATACATGCACCACCCAAAAAACCACTACTTGTAAAACCTGTGAAATTAGAATCTAAATTTAGAATGGCAAAACATTAGTGACTTAAGTGTGAAGAAGGCTTACAATTAAAGGTACAGAATCTACCTAGAATTCACATACAAACCAAAACTGGCAAGTTTATAGGAAAGGGATCCAGAACATCCAATGCTCAGCTGCCCAAAGAGAGTTTATTATCTGGCATTAAAAAAAAGTCAGAAAGAAAATCCCCTGATGACAAAGAGCTCTGTCATTCCCATAGGACTGATGACAAATGAGACAACAAAAGTCAGTCTCTGTCAGCTGCCAGGCACAGACCATGGAAAGAGAACTAACAAATTAATACTTCCACCACCACTATAATTGAAGAAAAGTATATCAAAGCACAGAAATGCATATTGGGATGCAATTGAACCACACTGCAAACCTACCTGTCATTACAGGCTCGGAAACACTCTGCACCAGATCTCTTTCCAGCATCCAAGATGGAAGCACTCTTTTTCTTTGAATACATTTAGACTGTTCACTTTCGTTACCATCAGAGCCAGGAACCTGAAACAAAATTTACTGTTTAGTACCTTTATCCAGTTACAGAAGAAGGGAGGAAACTAGATCATAGTTTGTACACAGCTATGTCTTTCAAACACAGCCTGGGTAACTACCTGCTCAGTGTATGTAGACCATTGCATCAATCAGTTTATTACTTTACTCTCACTCAGAAAAACAACACCTATAGAAATCTTCATGTAGTAAAAAAAATAAATACAAATAACCAACCACAAAACTCTTTAGACCTTTGAAAAAATAAATAAAAGGCTACAAACTGAAAGTTTCATGGAAGAGCTTTACCAGCACCTTGCTCTAGAGTTTCCACACATAGAGATAAGAGAAGTAACAGGTTTAACAAAAGCCTATTTGTCAAAAAAACCCACACAAACAGAAAAGTCTTGCTAGCATTTCTATAACTCCTTTCTCCAGAAAGTAACCAGGCTAAATCTTATCTGTAAGAACAACATAAATACACCAAGGTTGTGTTCATTATTTACTAAAAGCAGCACTATCACTTGAATCTCCACTTGCTGACAGATCCACCCCAGGGATCTCACCCACAGCAAAGCTGACATTTCATTTGTTGTGTGCTGTGGTTCCCTACTGCACCACAATGCTGACCAACGTGTCCCTTTAGCACTGTGTTGTTGGATACACAACAGAAGGTGTAAGAAAAATCCCACCAGCTCCACACACTATTTATCAGACTGTCTGAAAGCCACTGGACTTAGCATTAAAAAAAAAAGCAACATATGCTCACTTTGAAAATTCTATTTTACTAGACAGCATGCTGCTGCCAGGGAAGAACTGGGGAGTTCTTTACCCCTGTGTTTATATGGATCTTGACAACACAACTCCATCCCAGCTGTATGATCCAAATGAAACAGGCTGCCAGGACACTGTAAACAGATGTTACTTAGAGCCACCACAAGACACCCACAGTCCAGCTCCAGGCTCTCTGGGTGTAAATTCCAGAGGCTTTTGGGCTGGTTGCAAGAACAGTCATTCACTCCCACAGGCCCTCAGAGGTACTGAGGGGCAGTTACTGATAAGGACCAAAGACCAGAACTGGACTTTGCTCTGTAGCACTACACTCAGCTCCAGCACTGTCAGTCCAAAACACACCTGTACCATATTTATGTACTCATACAGCACACAACCCCAACCAATAAAGCAACAGGTATTTTGAGTACACAACTTGGATTGCAGCAATTTACTTCTCAGGAAAAAAAAGGGTATAGAGAACACAACATCTTCTCAACATTTGACACAAGCTTACAAATGTTAAAATTTCATTTAAAAATTAAGCACCCACCAAATGTCTGAAGGCAGCATCTTTATTTCTCATTTTTGCAGCACCCTGTACTTCAGAGCTGGACCGTGCCGGTTCCATCAACAATGGAATACAGGACATCTCAACAGGACAAACAATTGGTGCTTCCTCTGCATTGGCCTCCTGATTTTTTTCTGACAAAGCAAAATCCTTTTTAGCTACTCAGCCATCACAAACATACACATTATATAGGCAATATAAACAAAATTTTGACTCAAACACAAAAGCTGGTCTGAACATTTGCCATTAATAAATATATTTCTAAACTGAATGTCGACGTCCTCTTACATCAACTCACAGAGGAAACAAATGCACCTTCCTTTTACCTTACACCTAAAGTATTTTGAACAAAAGGCTCTCCAATCACTGCTGACTGCTGCTGTGGTGTTTTGGGGCTTACATACATAATTTACACTGGTCACTGCCATAATAAAACTTTGAGACAGCTGAAATCACAGCTTAGAATTTGCTTTACTGTAAATCTGCACAGCTCCCCAAAATTTGATTCTGTACTTAAGAGTCAAAGAGCAATTTTGAGATACAGTTTTCAGGGTCTGACGCCCAATGAATCCAGCACTTCCCAGCAAGTTCTCACAGGAGACTACAAGTCTGGAGCTCAGGCATTGGAATGTGCTGCCCGGGGAGGTGGTGAATTCACCATCCCCCGAGTTTTTCAAGACGAGACTGGATGTGGCACTTAGTGCCATGGACTATTAACGGCGGTAGGGTTGGACTTGATGATCTTCGAGGTCTCTTCCAACCTGGTTGATTCTATGACTCCAGCTCCTGGGGTGCTGGCTTCAAAACCAGCGCAGTTTCACACTGCGCAAACCAGCAGCAGGGTGCTGGTTCCAAAGCCGGCGCAGAGCCACCACATCCGAAATGCTTTCGGAGTCGCGGAAGCGCGCCCAAACTGCGATTGTTTTCTCCTTCAACGCTTTGCCCTTCCACTACTCAACACACCAGCGCGAAAAACTAGGAGAAAAACAAGTCTGACTCCTGCTGCATCCCCTGCCCAGCCGC
>NW_008684241.1:0-388 GCF_000695815.1 Acanthisitta chloris
AAATCCAGAAAATGGTAAAGAGATGTGGAAAAAACATGTATTTTTTCTGCACTTGGCTTAGGAGGATCTCGAGCTCTACAGAGAATTACTTTGTCTTTTAAATAAAGTGTATAAAGAAAATCTTCACTATATCAAAAGGGCAGGGGCATTTTTTTAAAGAGTTGTGTTGGCCAGATTGTGGTTTTGTTGATCAGGATGTAAATTCAGGGTGGAGAGGGCGGTGGGGTAGAGTTCCTCATTGTTCACCCTCAGTGCTGTGCTGGTCCCAGGAGGCACATTGGTGGCAGAACTCAAATTGCCTCATGCAGTTCCAGTGTAAAAGGAAACATTGCAAAGTTAGTACTTTCCATCATTCAGGGGTGATGTTGGAGTGGGATCCAGACCCGGA
>NW_008684242.1:0-9610 GCF_000695815.1 Acanthisitta chloris
ACTCCTAAATTCTATGATTCTATGAAACATTATTGGAGTATAGTTTAGAGCACGTCAGCACTTGCTAAGAAAGGTAGCTGGGAGGTGGAGATCTTCTGATGTAGGTGACTTTTCAGTCCTCTTTATCTGCCTGCAAACAGGAGTGACATTGACAGGGATGACTGCTGAGCTTTTTTCAGGAGGTTGTCCTGAATATATACCTGTGCTGTTTTACAGCCTTCTTCCTCTGAAATCCTTGTTTTGCACCTGCAGGCTACGAAAACCTCTTCCAGTAATTCACATTGACAGCCTCCATTCTCCTCCAGAAATAGAAAGTGCAGTTATCCCTGTTTTCTAACTACATGCTCATACAGGGTTGTGAATTGTTTGCTTTGGGATTAGCACTCCTGTGCCATTCTCCCAGGCTGTCAGTCATTTTGCTTGTTAGGATTAATATTGTCTGACCTTCTCCAGCATTGGTCAAGTGCACTTGGCTCATCATCTGCCTAGTTTTCATCTGTGCCTTTAGTTGCTGATAGGGTTAATTCAAATTATATAGCCAAGAGAGCCTAGAAATGTACAAGAGGAGCAAAAATCTTCTGAAACACTGATCTAGGTTACCCTTACACACAAAGACTGTCATTTAAATCAAATAAAGCAAATTAAATAACAATAAAGTTTTTAGTTTAGATATCTGAGCTCCAAACTGAAGAAACCTGATGTGTGGCAGTCTGATGTTTCATTTTCCCATCTTTTTAAAAATATTGTTGACAGCTTATATCAAATCTAAAATACTTTATTGCAATAATGTAAGTATTTTTGCAATATGCTCCCGTGCATTTCATCTCTTCCAGCCATCCCTCCTCCAGGCTGAGATGCAGGTCAAAGTGTGGATCTTAGTGTACAATAAGTTGCATCAATACTCTACACAGCTTTTAACTGAATGATGATTTCAGATACTAGTCTGATGATCACACACCACTTAGCCCTTTTGGTAATTTAGGTGATATTTTGTTGGGTTTATAATGCACTTCATGCAGAAGTTTTATTTATCCAACACAGCTGAAGTCAGGAGAATTCAAATGCGAGAGATTTGGAAAGATGAAGAGATAAGGCAAAAACATATAAATGGAGGATCTAGGGTTTTATCCAAAGAAAATATCAATTGCTGTGAACAAATTCTTAAATCTCAAAGACTGCAAGGCAATTCAAGCCCTTACTTCATTTTTACTCATAGCATAACAATTACTGCTCCCTTCTTGAAATGAACAACGACTTCCTTCCCTTTCTTTCTGAAAGTCACATTATACTGACCTGTGTACATCACATATTTCCTTCATCTCTGCATCTTCTGCAGAAGCATAGTGAGTGGAAATAAGGAAAGAAAATCAGAAAGCAGGGAGTCTTCTGGCAGAGGCACTTGGAAATGAGCAAGAAGAAAGGCAATGAATGGGGAAAGAGAAGAAGAGTAGCTGAGAGTGGTGAACCGACTAAATAGCCAGACTTGTGCTACTGGACAAGTTGCTAGCAAGAAGGCAGTGTTGCCTTTTATACACAGGATCTTTGATGTGGGATTTGACAAAGCTGGAGCTTCTGCCCCAATACATCTCCAAAGGATTGTTGTTTTTCCTAACACACTATGAATGTGTTTAATCTGCTGGCTGTAAGCATGCCACACACTTCATCTCCCTGGACCCCATTGCTGTCTGCTCTGAAGATCCTCCCTCATCACGTCTTGTTGTATCATCTGAAGTTTTTTTACACGATAGAGGAACATTGGATAATAGATGCACAGCCACGGCCAAGTGCTCTCAAGTGCACTCCATAAAAATGGAGAAGGTTTTGGTGTCACTAGTCACAGAAGAAGGGGGGGTGGTTCTGGAGATGATGGGGACATTTGCTTCAGAATTGCACTCCAAGTGTGAAATGAAACACTAAACAACATAAAAACGCCCACTGAATGTAGGTTTGTAGAAGAAAAAGACTGTTACAAGCTGTGGACTTTATTGAAGGGCAAGCAGCAATAGAGATGCTCAGACCTGTAAATTATATAGGCCACATTTGATTTTACATATATTCTGCTTTTTCCCCTTTCTTTACATATGTAATGATACTCTGATTTATGTCATGGACTTAAAAGTCTTAGTTAACTGCAAAAGCCCTATTCTCTTATCTAAATCCTAACTATCTCTTTTTATCTTACGACAAGGAGTTCCACAAGAATTGCATTTGAAAAGCAAGACCACAACTTCTTTGCACTGTCTCTCATTTCCAGCTTTTCAATTCCATGAGCCTTTGCTTCTGTTTTATGAGACAGCTTTAGTAGAATTTTCCTGATGAACTTCTCTATGTTGCTACTGATTTTGGACATGTTATACAGTATGTTCCATAAGACAGTATTAAAGGGAAGTTCAAAGTGCTTAGTATTTATATTGAATTTGATTTGAACTTGATTCTCATTTGAATGAATGGATTGTGCCATATTTCTATTGATCTTTTTAATGAAATAGCATTCAGGACATTTTTTAAATACCTCCACTGCACAGAAAGCTTTACTCTTCAAAAGTTTTTGCTCATAGTTCCTATGAAGGCTGGATGACAAGTACACTGGAGGCATAAATGACCCTTTGAAATTGCTAATTTTATTTTCAGTCTCATTCTTATTTGTTACTGAGCTGTTTTTTGCTTTCCTATGTGTGTGTGAAGGAAGATGGAGTTCCTTAAATCATGCCTATTGCAGTAGTAGGGCTTTATAGTAACAGCCAAGGGTTAGTGACTAGACATGTACTTGAAATACGGAGATTATGATGTGGTTTTCCTTTTGAGGTACTGAGCCTTTTAAGTTTCATTTTGTCCTACCATTTCAAAGCCATTTAAACTTATCCATGTAATGCAGTCATAGAATAATTGCTCTCCTTTTTTTTTTTTCTTTTGAGTTCAAAAGAGCCTGAACTTTAGCCTCCTTAATTCCCCATAAAGTTAGAGGAAAAATGGTGTCCTACATATGAGATCAAACAAATTGGATGGGACACTGCTTCTCATAGAAGACTTCAGTTCTGCTGAAATTTTGATTGCTTATGAGAGGTATTTATAACCTTTCTCCTTCTTGCTGTTAAAATTCATCTAACCTTCTTGTCTACACATGCAGTGACAAACAACTGACTTTTAAATCAGTTACCTATTAGCCCTGTAATCAGGGAGACACTGTCACAGCAGTTGCAACATCCCAGCTCTAGAGCCCATCAGAGGAAAAGGCCCTTGTACTCAGGTCACAGTCTAGAGAGTTGCCAGTGAATACCCATGTGCCCAACACGTGAATCAAATTACACTCCTACAAGAGGTGTCCAGAGAGAGACTTATCTCATCAATTATGCATGCAAATTGGGAACCAGCAACATCTTATGAGGTTTTGTATTTCAAGCCTTGGTTTTCTGATTCTGTCAGCAGCTTTTCAGTTCAGCATATCAACAATCTAATTAAAATGGCCATCAAAGCAGATCTGAACTGCATTAAATGATCCTCATTAATGTCATATTAAATTTAGTGGTTCAGTGTTGAAGATGTTCATTACTGTCCTTTGCTAGGTTTTGAACTTCTGGACAGCAAGCTTTATAAATGATATCTACATCTCCAGAAATATAAATACATGGTTTATATACATTATAGCTCTTCTGTCTTCTCACTCCTCACTTGGCATGTTGCAGTTGGTTAGCCAAACTACCCCTTAGCTGCTTCTTCCTAACACCCTGAGAGAATTAGAAGGGGTAGGGGAATTGCAAATAAGGAGAATAGAACCAGCTTTCTTTGCTGTTGGTTCTCTCTGTCTCTCATCCCAGTCTTTTTGCCTAGCTGTATGAGTGAGTCCAGTCTCTTCCATTTCATTGACATGATGGGATGGCCAGAAATTTCCATTGACCAGCAGTATTCTGGCTGCTGTGCACTAGAATTACGGAAGACTGAGCTGGAATCTTTGATATTTTGGAGGTAAGGTGAGATGTGGAAGTTAGTTCTCACCTTCAGGCACTGTAGAATTAGTTTGCTGCTCTTGGAGCTGTTCCTTCTTGTAGGATAGCCAGGAATGGAAAAGAAACCTGTCAGAAAACCCACACATACACAGAAGAAGAAGAAAAAAGGTATTCTGAAAGAGTATAATTACTTTTTTTTCTCTCTTTTACAGATGGCTCTGTTTATTTAAAGTCCAAAATAACAGTTTTGTGAAACAGAATGGAGAAAAAATACGCCTCAAAAAGAAAAACCTTTTTTACTAGACTTTATCCAAACCACAATTGTGTAATATCAGTGTATACATTGCCAATGTACACATTGCCTTTCTGTAAAATAGGCTCTTCCAAGGAACATGTGGAAACTCTTTACATTATTGATCTTAATGTGACAACAAGTCACATTTTTTGTGCATGAAAAGTGTGACAAAAATACAAAAACACCTCTGCTGAATATTTGAAGTGACTATGAACACTTCAAAATTCAGTAGGATGGGAATATTTGGCATCTTTGGTGATCCAGGAAAGATGTCAAATGGTGTATCAAAATCGCAGCCAAGGAGATATTGATGTCATTCTAATAAAACATTTTTTCATTGCCCATGAGAATTGCTTTTTTTTCTTTCACACATCTAAGTGTAAAGAACAATATTAGTTAGATTACCACCAGAAACATTTCAATACGTTGGAGGCATTCCAGTTTTGGAGAGGAACAACAAAATAATTCTTTTATAGTGGCATGATAAGAGACTTTAATATAAGCACACACCAAGAAGCCACTTACCAGAAGGAAATAAGACCAAGTGTTTGAAGATTTTAAACTCTGTATTACAGGAAGAACAATTCAAACTGTGCCCATTTCATCCCATGAATGGGATGAAATTCAGCAAGACTCAGATGAATGTTAGCATGTAATATTTTACAGTTTCAGGATATTAGAATGTCAGAATCTGTTACTCCAGGGAAATCACTTATCTCGTCTCATTGTGTAAAAGAGGATTTAGAACAAATTATGACTTTAAAAGTACATATGTATCTCTGAAAGAGAGAGAGTTTTAACTTTAAACAGGTCAAATATTTTTGCCATGGGTGGAATTATATGGCATTAGTAGTTTACTGAGACTGTTTACTAAGAGAAACAGAGATGTGCTTAACTCAAATGATTTTACTGTAATATACCAGCAGAGCAAGTCAGCCTTGTAATAACTGCAGCCTGCTTCTGCAGAACATTGAGCCTGGATGCAAATAGCCCTTGCACATATTGGTTATATCTCCTCTTTGCAATCATGAACAACTTTGGGTTTTTGTACTTCAGAAAGAGAAATAAAGCTGAGCCTTTATTTCCTTTGTGGTTTCTTTACTTCCTGCTGGTTTTTAGTTTGCCTTCTTGTTAAGCTTGTCGATTTTGGATGTGTATGTCAAACACATATGTTCTGTAGAATTCACTAAAACACAGCTGATTTAAGGTGAAAATTTGTATTTTATTTTATTTTCTAAAAAAATATATTTTCCTATTCTTGTGTGGAGGGAGGCAGGGGCAGAATATGCAATATGCCCTGTGGCTCCAGAAAAATGACCAGGTTTTGGTCAGCTGGAGACAGAAATTGTCCCTAATGGTGTCATATTCTAAGAGACCTGTCAGGAAAACCATGTCTTTTCTCAGGAAACATGATCTGAACTGGATGGCAAGTAAAAACAGATTGGAAGTAGTATTAAACTATACTTAGTGATTATCCTATTGCAGAAACACTTTTGGGGCAATTGTATTACTTCTGCTTCTCCTAGAGGCAGTGAGAATATAGAAATGTACTTAAACCATGATCAGGTCCTGTTCCCCAGGGATTACATTTCTCACTGCAGGTGAGCCAGGCAGCCAGGATTAGTGAATGAGTGTAACAAGACTCAGAAGTCTCAATGATTCGCTTTTCTGATAGTTTGGGGTTGGGTTTTTTTTCCCCTGTAGGTAATAGTAGCACAAAAATCAAGTTCCGGTTTATCACTACCTATCAATACCCTATTTAGCCTGCCTTAGTTCAGAATAAGACAGCTACTCCACTAGGTGATTTATTCCATACTTGTAATATAATTTTATTAAAGTGTCCTTGAATTGAGTGTCTCCTGCATTGAAAAATCTGACACCTCTCTGCTCTTTGATGACTTTCTTAGACATAGTACTGAGGTTAGTGTAGTAAAAGGGTTAAAGATACAGCAAGCTTTCCTTTTGAGACAGAAATTGAAGCATCGAATTTAAGTCTGCTGAATTATGTCTAGATGTACACTGAGGGGAAAAGAAAATTAAATATTCCAAGTGTTATGTTGTTTTAATGCAGCACAGAACTTAGTGTGAGTACTGAGAATATTCTCGCATGAGCTATTGGGCTCTTAACAGAAACCAGAGCCATGCGACTCCTCTTCCCCTGCTGATGCATACAAAAATTGTACTTGCACTGCTTCTTACAATTTTTTTCTGAGGATTTCCAGATTCTTTATAAGCATAAATGAATCAGGACTTCTAAGGGAATAGCTCTCTGTACTCTAGCCATACATATAATATAAATGTTTTCTTTACATATGCTGTAATAAACCTCACAGAAACTGGTTTCTGGAAAGAGCTCTTCTAGGCAGCAGTCCTCCTAGCCCATGTGTGTGCTGGGGCATGTTAAGGTCCCAAGGGTGACAGCAAGTGTGCATGTGGCAGTGCATTGCCTGCTTCTCTGTGGTAAGTGTCACTGGTTGTTAAATTTGGTGCTCTATGCTTATTTTGCTTTCTGTGGTCGAATGTATTTGAGGCAGGATCCAGGTAGTCTCATACTCAACTGATACAGTGCCTAGCTGTTGAGTCTTTTCCTTTACAGAAGAGAAGCAAGAGAAATTACTGCAGGCAACCTTGTTGAACTGCCACTTAAAAAACTCACCCCAAGACGCAAAAAAATCCAATGCATTTAAGCTGCAATGCTGCTTCTTCAGACTCATTTCTTTTATAGCCATACCCAATTAACCTCACATTGCTGAGTCAAGACATTGACCACAGCACTATCCAGTTACTTCAGCCACTGTCCCATGGCTGTGAAGTAATTAAGCATTAAGAACCTAATTGCTAGCATCAGTATGCTAGAAAAGCATGTCTTACAATGACTGCAAAATATGAATACCAATAATGCACTTCCAGACATAGCTTATTGATGGTAATGCATGGAAAACAGCTTCCAGAGGGTGGTTTTTTTCCCTATGAGCACAAATAGTTGAACAAAATGTGTACAGATAAATTAACATCGTTTTCAAAAACATATAGTTACAAAAGCTGTCTATTCACATGTGCAGAATACTGCTGTATGTGGGTGATGCTCACCAAAACCCCTGTCATCAGTTTCCTAAGAGTACTGAGTACCCAAGACCATAAAGTAATTTTTGCCACGGAGCTCCTCATGTCTATTGATAAAACCTGTGTATCACCAGGTTACACTCAGCACCCACAGAGTTGTCCTTGCTAGTTTCAGTAGCCTAAAGCTACTTGCAGTGCAAGTAATTTTCTATAATGAGATACTGTTCTTCTCAAAGTAATTATGGTATATCATACAAATACATGAAAGTGCTAATGAATGTCTTCCATAGCTAGTAAATTCCCAGCTTACTGTGTTATGCACTGCTGGAAACTTGTGTATAATTTTACATTTATTGTTTCTGTAATTATTATAATTACAAATTATTTCCTGCTCTATGATTACGGAAGTGTTTGCCTATTGATTTGAAATAAATACAATTAACTACACCATTTCTCATTGTTCCATATGGCAAAATACTGTTTTTTTTTGAATAAAGGAAGAAGTGGTAAATTTCTGGGGTATATCCTTAATTTAAGGTACAGCTCATAGAGGGACTTTCTTCTACTTGTTTTAACTACTATAAAAATACCTGTAAGCTCTTCTTGCTTTGCAGGATAGTGTTTGAAACCAATGGTCCAGTACAGTGTGGAGAAAAGAGTTTGAAGATGACAGAAGGAAATTTCCTGCAAGCATGCACCCTAGAATGGTAAGACAGGCTGATAAACTAGGAAAAGGATGAGGTTTGGATTTGCTGTTGTATATTTTTTTCCTACTGCTGCATGCAAATATCCATTGAGGAACAATTTTCGAAACAACCCAGGTTATTCCTGAAACTCAGCTTAACAGTGGCACATTTTTAAGCAGATCTCATAAGGTTCCAGTTACATTTGACTGGAGTTACAAAAAAGTTACCTTTTTGGTCTCCTGAGAAACACATATACACAATGTATCTTCAATGTGAAACAGACTGATAGTACTGCAATCCCTTTGCCAAGGCTGTCTCGCAAAACACAGCTGGAAAGAAGAGAAACAGCCTCTTTCAAACTGTCATATAACCAAATAGTAATAACTTATGTGGAAGCAGGAGTCTGAAGTTCTTATCCCATGTCTCCATAGAGGGTTTCATGGCCAACCTCTGCTCTTCACCCAGAACAGGACTACCTGAACTGATTAAACATGGGTTACTTTTAAGACAAGGCTTGGAACTTTGGGGCCAGAAGCTAGGAGGAGAAGTCTGTAGGATAGGACTTCCCACTGGCCTGTGTCCCTCATATATAGTAGGCTCATAGGCTCATATGTAGGCTGTGTCTCTCATGTGAAGAAAATGACACAGATCTTGCTCTCTGCCCTCCCCTATGACCACAAGAAAAGTGGGCAGCAAAGGCATTGGCTGAACCTTGATAAAATATTGCCCATTTATAAAAAGGTAATTCAAGAGGTAATATTAAGAAGGTCATTGTTTCGTCTGTGACTCTCCTTTGCCTCACACTGTGAAGCATCAGTAACAGAAAAAATAGTTTGTAAGTAGAGTAGAAAGTTGAACTACAAAGGGTGAGAATAGAGACAGGTTTGAAAAAGCTTCAAGAGAGCTATCTAGCATTACTAAGGAAAATATCTGAGAGAACTTCATAGCCAATAATTAATTTGCCTGAAAACAGGGTTTTCATGAGTGAAATAGATCAGATTAAGCTAGCTTTAGAATAAAATATATTGAAGATGCATGGATTCTGCCTCTTAAAATAATAGTTTACGGTGGAAGGGAAAATGTTAAATAAGTAACTTGGTGGGAGTAACATTTACATTATGAATACATTTAATTAGAGCAAAGTTGAAATATATGTAGAGTTTGAGAACTGACAATTCTCATGGTAGTCAACATAAAATTTAATTTATGAATTGGAGTATTTGCAGCATTGGCTTAAGTCAGAGACATTCATAATGGAAGTGAGGTGAGGAGAGCAGAAAGAGGTTCTTCACAGAATGGGAAGAGCAGATGGAAAAGGGGAGGAAGGCAACAGGAGAGAATGCAAGAGGAAAAGCAGGAAAAAGAGGGTCGAGCAGAGCTGAGGAGAAAAGGGCCATATGTAGCTGAGAAGGTAAAAGTGGATACATATAACTGAGTCTTCTGTGTCTGTATATGGAAACAGGTTAACATTGAGACCTTTAGTTATTGCTCAGCTGTTTCAGAATCACATAGTCAGTTAGGCTGGAAGGGAACACAATGGGTCATGATACACAGTGGCTGTAATGATATTCAGAATTCCTCTTTGCCAGGCAGATATTGCCCCACATAAATGACACACTAGG
>NW_008684242.1:9678-60493 GCF_000695815.1 Acanthisitta chloris
TACCTCCTCTGCAATGCAGAGTGAAGTGGGAGCTGCCCACAAGGGCAATGGAAATGTTTCTCTGGAGAATCTTCTGATGTGTGACTACAGCCCCCATATGTGGGTGGTAGTGTAGCTGCTGTAGTGAAGGCTGCAAAATATCTCCTCAGTTTAGAAAAAAAGGAGGAAAAATAGATTTTGCTTATTTATTCTTCTCAGTGTATCTCAAAAATCCTGAGCTAGGTCCTTGAAGCCTTTATTGATTCTACAACAGAAGTGAACTTTCCACACTGGCATGCAGACAGCTGCAAGCAGGTGGGTGTTTTGCTGTTTTTATACTGCATAAAATGGTCTAGAGAGTGAGACACCTTGCTCAGCAATTCTAAAGGTTTCAGATGAGTGCAAAACTGACTGCTCAGCCTATTACTAAGTCAGAAAAATGTGCTTATTTTACTTGTTTGGTATGGCCTATATATGCACAGTTATTTTTCCATCCTGCTTGTCCACTAAGCTAGGTAGGCACCTAGTCACATACATGGGCAATAAAGGCTTAAAGGGTACAGCTCTGGTAGCATTTTCACAGAACTAGGGTAAGCAGTCATACCTGTGAACATGGATGCCTGCAAATGCATTATGAAATCCATGCACAAAGAGTTCAAATTAATGCCTTATGCCATAATAATCTCCTGCTGAGTTGCAGAACTTCTGTCCTGCAGGACCTGACAATGGAAGAGTCTTCCTTTTTCTCCCTCAAAGAAGCCCAGCTTTGGTACTGACAAGCTACAGCCTGAGTTCCAGGCATGTGATAACCCTTTGGCCCTTGGCATTTCTGCTGCTGTGTTAACCCTAGTGGAGGATTCAGTGTGACAGAAACTTATTAAAACCAACCTTTGTCACGTGTGATACCAACAGTCATGTGATGCTAACAAATTTCCATCACATGCAAATGTAGCATTTTGAAACTAACTTCCAAGAGGCTGAAAAATACATTCCCTTCATCAACCCCCTAAATAACCAGCACTACCATCACTCAATTTCTGTCTTGTATCATAGCAAAATTAGATGTTTCTCCCACTGTAGAGTGTCTTGGTGTATGGTACTAGACATACAGCCTGTACTTGTGGCTCAGATAGTTTTCACCATAGGAAAGGGCAGTAGAGTGCTGAAATGGGTGGCTGTCTGAAAAACACTTTCTGGCTCTTTTTAATTCAAGCACACAGACAAAGAACAACTCTGCTCATATTTCATGTACAGCACAAGAAAGATAATTTGTAGTCTGGTGAAACAGAATTTGAGCACAGATTTCATGGAGTAGTTATCCTGAAATACTTAAGTTTTGCTTGAAATCTGGGGGATTTCAATAATAGTTACAATGTATTTATATATGTCAGTGTGTTTGTAACTAGTGCTACTGGTGCAGTTGTGCTGTAGCTGTACCCATGTGACTTCAATATCTCATTCAGTTATGAAAAGCAGGAGGATCACACACTGAAAAATATCTCAGACATACACCTGAACTTCCCTATTTTTAAAATTGCAAATGCCAGGGTCTTTTTCCACAGGTGAAAGCATTTGGGGCACTTATGAGGGTCATATTTTGAGTTAGCCTTTTTCTAAGTAACCTCAGGGTCTTCCATCTACATTTAAAGCCT
Source organism: Acanthisitta chloris (assembly GCF_000695815.1). Classification (NCBI taxonomy): domain Eukaryota; kingdom Metazoa; phylum Chordata; class Aves; order Passeriformes; family Acanthisittidae; genus Acanthisitta; species Acanthisitta chloris. Next base: position 11,310 of record NW_008684242.1, read on the forward strand.
TGGAGTCACTGGTCCAGGTTTTACTCTTTTTCTCTATACATTCATTCAGTGCAGAGCTCTCTTCACTGTCTCAGCCTTTCAGGACATCTCAAAATAAACTTGTTGGGTCAAGAAGGGATTTTGCTGATACTCAGTTTAGGGACATATCTGAGGTGCTCTGTACTATTAAACCGAAAGAATTTAAGTGTTTAAGCAGACACATCCTTGTTGTAAGGGCATGCTTTCAATTGAATTACTTTAAGCTGTTGTATCTACACACAACTTTTGCCATTATATTAATTTGACAGACTTTTCAGGAACTTTCCCCATGATTCTTCCTTCAAAATGTTCAATGCTTCTCATGATCGATGTTTAAAGCAACAAACCTAATTTTGGTAACAAAGTTTCATAATTTCATTTATTAAATTTTATATAGGTATGTGCCTTTCATTTGAGAAATGAAATGGTTAATAATCTAATGATAGAAATGTTTAGATCTGGCATTTTTGTAGCAGCAATGTAAGTCATGTGTGGTGTGCACAGGAATGACAGCAGGAGAAAATGGGTGCAAAGGCTAAGTAGAAGGTTTTGGAGGACTATGCAGGGCAGTAAGAAACAGATTTGCTGCCCTCTATAGTCCTGGCCATCCTGCTCTTTGGGCACGATCTCTAGGATCACACATAATTTGTCTTGCAGAGGAAAATGTTGTCAAGCTGCTGGTAAACTATAGGGGTGATTCAGGGACTAATGCTTGAGTATACTCTCTTGTCATATTTAGTAGTTATCCAAGATGCCTAGGAAATCAAATAATACAATTATATAAAAATATTACTGGCATTAATGAGCTTTCTTTGCAATACCAAAGGCTTTTTAAGTAACCCAGCAACAAGTACAGCTTTTTATGCTACATGCTCCAAAGCCTGAACCCTGACTCTAGCTCAGAATTTAAGCTCCATGTAAATGCATAAGATTAGGGGCTTGGCCTTAATCTTATACCTATTTCCTTTCTATCTTTACAGAATGTGCAGAGCAGATGGTTGATGCTTTCTCTTTTACAACCCCCAGCCTTAATTGCATCCTTGGCACTAACATTATTATCCTCAGGGTATCAAACCCTACTGTAAAACACAATATAGTGCCCAATCCCAATTTGTAATTTTCTTGATTTTTGGTTCTTAATGGGATTCTTGAATTACTGAAATGCAACCAAAATCCTAAACTTGTATCCATGGGTAAAAATATTCTACTAGATGGCAATGGCAATAACTATAAAAGTTTTTCTGTTTATCTCTGGAAAATCTGAAGAATCTTGAAGGTAAATAGGCTTTTGTGTATTTAGATTTTTCCTATGCTAACTGTATTCCCACCCATAATCATAGCCAGATGATCACTAAAATGAAAATGCCGTAAGAGTCCTTATAAGAATGAGCACTTCTCCTTACTCTGTAGGCTGGGAACAATGAAATAATGAAACAGGATTTTTAGACTTGGTATTTCTTAACTGTAACCCATAGACCTAAGCTTAGTTATAGACAATGCATCGATTTTGTAATACAATAGAACATAAGGATTCAGGCTACAGTCCTGGTATTAATTACATATTGGATCCAATCCTAGAACAAGAATTTACAGCAGATATAGGTTATGGACCACAAACACTATACATGTATAATGGGCAATCAAGCAATGAGGGAAACCACATTCTAAAACAGAATATAATTGAATGTCCTGGATATGCACAAGCCTTCTTATAATCATCAGAGGTCTTATAGAATCCTGAAATAAATAGAGCACCCAATAATCTGAATTTCCTAACCTTGATCCCAAAGTAATGTTAACTGCAATCACACCCAGAGTAGAAAGTGTTTTTTTAAAAAAAGTGTGTGTACATCAGACCTTACCAGCACCAGCACCTTAGACCAGGTTCCTCCATTCACTTTCTTTGGGTAGGGAAGAACTAAAATGCTGCCTCAAAGGATTCAGTAGCATCTCATTTTCCTTTGACAAATGCTGTCACATTGACTTTCTCATGTCATGGAGTGTGTTGAACAGAAACTTCATTACTGCCTGACAGCAATGATTGTGTATGTCATTCTGAGTAATGGGGATAAATAATGTTTTAAATGAGAGAAAAATCAATTATTTGCAGAGCTGGGTGTTGCATCCCTAGTTGGCAAGCCCTTGCTCCATTAAATAGTCTTTTTAGAAACAGCCATTTGTGGGGTGCTGTAAAATTACAGTTACTTTTGCAGTGTAAAGTCATATTCAGCCATTGGTTGCTGCTTGTTGCCTTTCGATCAATAATTTAAAAGCACTTTGAAAGCCTTAATTGAGTCTCAGGGTTAAGCAGTCATGATAATGAACATTGTCACTTGTAAGAAAGAAACCTGTTATGCCATGAGATCTGATAGTGACCTCAGATTCCTGACAATTTCCTTTGTATTTACTGCTTATCTATATTTTTTGAGATTTCGTTGGAAATAGTCACAGAGAAAGAATATTTTGATTATCTAAAAAACTGGGTCTGTAGGAAGCCTTTTAAAAAGAGCTAGACAATATTAAGCAGTTTATAGCTTGCAGATAGGTTGTGCAAAGATTTTGAAGATCAAATTCATGCAAAAAACTTAGAAACTGCCAGTATTGATAGATCAGATTGACCTTTTTCTCATCTAATGTCACTTATATATTTGTTATGAATCTATTACTACAAAAAAACTTCCACACCAAACTCAGGACTCCTAAGTCACCTTTTGTTTGTACAGACAATTAAAACTAAGCCCACTTACAGAAGGCCTATGAAGCTAGATAAACTTCTAAATTAGTCATCAGTAAAAAAACTATTAGTGCAAGAATCTATAAATTGACATGAAATAGGTACAGGGTCTTTCACCTCAGTGTAGTTGTTACATGATGAATATCACACAGCAATTTGCTGGGAGAAAGAGAAATATTAATTGCACATTCCACAGTGAAAGGATAAATCCTGATTTATACCTATAGGTATAAATAATATTGAACATTAATTGTATTTTGGCATATCTTCTGTTAGCTCCATAATCTTCTACTCTTTCGACAATACATTTTTTGCCGATACTGACTAGTACAATCCTGACTTCTCAAAGTTTTCATGTGAGAGCATGTTAGACAATATTCTCCTGTTCAGATTGAGAAACAGATGAAATCATGAGGTTTATGTTCTTTTTGATACAAGATTCCAGTTTTAGAAATGAACTTGAAGATTATGTGCTCTCAGCCATGGAAAGCAATTTGTCTTTTTGCAGAGATCTTGACTGCAGAACTGCAACTTTCAGTTAGGCAGACATCAAGAAGTTTGATTTCAAATATATGGTGCCATAAATCTATGCTGGGGGAATATCATGCAGAGCACCTGACACTTCATCTACTCTGTTTTTCAAAGCATTTTTCAAGACTTTTTAAAGTCAGAGATGGTGTTTTGTCACCATACTTTATGTCAGCTTCTAAACTAAGAGTTAGAAAGGCTGAGGTTGGAAGAGCCTCCTAGATATTGCCTAATCCAACACCCCTGCTCAAGTAGAGTCATCAAGACCAGATTGCCCAGAACTGTGTCTAGTCAGGTTTTGAGTATCTCCACAGATATCAATGTATATGAATGCCTGCACATACTCTGTGTATTGTATGTACTCCAGGGAAGGCTACCCCAAGTATTGCAGTAAGCATCACACTGGGTGTCTGACTTGTGGGATGTGTGCTGTATGAATCAGAGGAAGTGCAAGCACTGTCCTTTTCAGACAAAAGGCTCATTTTGGACTCCTTTCACCTTATTCTCCTGCCTCCAAGCAACACTGTTTTTACCTTCAGAGGTACTGCAGGCTCTGTCAGTATCAGGCATGACTCCCGAAATTTTCTGGATGTGGTGTCTGATTTGAGTGTGGTCTGATCCACAGCACACCTTGGACTCTGAGACTGCTACCTGTCTGCGCTCCTAGAAGGGAGGGTGTCATGAGATCCAGCACTGCAACAACCTTCCTTTCTATTTCTCCTCCTAAGAAGGCTTTCTGTCCCTTTTTTGAGGTTACTTCAAGCAATTGCAAGGGCCCATGATTCCCTTTTGAAGATCTCCCCATCCTCTTGATGCAGACTGTGGGAGGGACAGAAGAGGACCAGGGAGATTTGTGGGCTGTCTGAGCCCAGGCTGAATTCAGGCAGACTGTAAGATGAAATACAGATGCCAAGGGTCCTGGAACAAAGGTCCAGCCTCCTCAGCACAGCTATGCAGTTCTGACCATCTGGACTTTCTTACACAGGCAGTTTCATCTGCCACCTGCTTGATGCCTCAATTTCTTTTCTGAGGTAGATCCTATCTGGTTATAGCTCCTTTTCCTGCCCTGTAGAAACAGCACAGCTCTCTGACTAAACACTGTGCACAATCCCCTTAGGAACTGTAACTTTAATTACAGTTAAAATATTTCCAAATTTGTTGGATCGCCAAGGAATAGCAAACAATGTGAACAAAAAGACCCCATATCACAGTCCACCTGAACTACTGAACACATAGGAGCAATTGCATCTGTGCAGAATGAGTTTTCATCATGTCCTCTAGCTAAAACTAGCATTTATTAAAACAGTCCATAGGAGTTTAAATGTGCAAAATAATGGGCATCATTAATCTCCCACTACAAACACGAATCCTTTTGCCATCTCCCATTTACCAGCTTTGGAAATATTAAAGTTTAAGTTGATCCTGCTGAGATAGTATGTGGTAGCATCATGGTTATGAAGGTATCATTGTTATGTTAATGGGCTTCCCAGTATAGCAGAAAGAGCTGATAGGCATTTCCATTACTGCACTCATAGCTGTTTATTAACACAGAAAGAGGCAGTCCAGGAGCTATGAACAACATCCTTTTCTCACAGCCAGTGTTTCAGAGCACTCGACCATCTGCTGGCTCACCTACCTGTGATAATCATCCTTTCTCCCTGCCAAATTTTGTGCTGTACCATGCATGACATTTTAAATACTTTGATGGACTAATTTGCATTTTTCAAATAATTTTGCATGCCATTAATTTCAGTTTATGGTTAATCTGCCCTGCTGCAAACAGCATTAGGGAAAGACAATACAAACTGTCCCAGTTCTGAGTACATCAGAGAGGGTGGCTAGGGCTGCTGGGGTAAGTGTGTGGGTTGGGGGCTGGGGTTAGGGCTGGGGAGTGTCTGAACTTGATGGATTTGTGATAGTAGCAGGGTATGTAGGAGTGTTAGAATTTGTGTGCCTAGCTGACTGGGAGCAAGGCAGTAAAGGAGAATGCAGTAACTGTGACATGCTCCTCTGGGTGGTGCTCAGGAGAGATGAAGTAGCTGCACGGGTTTTTCGAGCAGTGGGAGCCAGGGAGATTTGCTTCCCCCCCCCCCAAAAAAAAAAAACCCTTTGTCAAACCCATCCCTTTTATCTGTCCTGCACACCTCCAGCTGCTCCCACAGTCCCATCAAAGGCAGCAAAGGGCAGACAGGAAATCAGCAGGGGGATGTCCAGATGTAGCAGCTGCTGCCATGAGCTGAGCAGAACTTAAAGGGCATAAAGCCTCAAGCATAAACTTCCTGTCCCTAGACTTAATTTCAAATCAAAGAAAAGGGAGAGGAGAGAGACATAAAGACATTCCTCCCCTAGTTTCAATGTCATTTATACTATGAAACTGCAGAAACCTAAGCTCTGTATGGACTGGACAACTTTGAGCTGAGCCATTATAAAGACAGGTCTTTCTTCATAAAAAGTATTTCCAAATGATGCAATTAAACCTACTTATTAAGAGCTTTGGACAGATTTAATTAGTGAATTTCCCATCCAGGGACAACCCTTCCAATCAAAAATCTCCAGCTTCAAACACCTTGGTTGCTCCAGAACATTTCCTTTTCTCACCAGCAGCCCTGATCAACACCGTGTCCCCCACACCATAGTCATCACAACCTCTTGTGCTGCCGTGGGACAGGTGACAGGCTGTAGGGAGGGCTTCCCAAAAACTTGTCAGGGGATTTGCAATATGAAATACAATGATTAAAATGCACAAAATATTGCATGTCTCCAAGTATCTACAAAGTCTATGGAGAAGTTATTGCTGCCTTTATTTTTCGTGATTATAAATGGCCTAGATTTGCTCCCTACAAAGCTAATTTTCCAGGTTACTTAATTGTCTGGTTTTATCCATTGTGGTGAAACGTCTGGCTGAAAATTACAGAGACATTCTCAAGGTTGGCAGATTCAAAGTATGACGTATTTTCTGTGTTGAATGCATTTCAAAGTCCTTGCAATGTGCTATACTGATTGATTTTTATCAAGAACAGTCAATTCTTTTTCATTTCAGCAGTCCTTCTGAAAAACAAGCAATGTGTGTGTGATGAAAAGGGAACTGATTTATTATGAAATTGTAGAGTATTACCAGTCCTCCACATGTTCATCAGAAAAAAAATACCATAAACACAATCTACCATAAACTTCTGGGAAAGTATTGACCTTGTCCTCTTTCATTTTTTTAGCTTTGAAAAGGAATTCAACTGCACTTATCAACATCCCTACACTGAGGAAAGTGGATATGTGAGTGTCTTTTGTGTGCACTGGTTTATTGCAGTCGGTTACCAGATGCAAACTAGATATTTAGTGATTCTGACCATTCTAACAACTTCTGTACATCAAATGAGTGCCTGGAACCTTGAGCAATCATATCTGTAGCAATTTATAGCAATCTCCCAGAGTGAATTAAATCATGGTCAAAGTTTTGATTAACTTAATTTGGAAAAAAGCTGAAATCCTTCAATTTTTTCCTTGAGAGGAAAGCATACATAGTACTGCAGGTTAAAGCAGGGCTTTAAGCAGTATTTGTGTTGGTTTTTAAGCCTTCAGAAATGAGGCAAGGAGAAACCAGATTGTTCTTAATTGATCTGCTCCCCTCTATGCGAGAGTCATTTATCCCATAATATTATGAAGCCAAATGAGAAATATCTTAAGGTATTGGACTAAGGCCAGTAGCCTCTTAGGAACATTTACAAGAAGTTGTCACCAAAATCTGGCCTCCATCAGTGTCTTGAACCACCTTAACCTATTTGAAGTCCCAAAACCAGTTGCAAAAATGAATATTCATACAAAGTATACAAGGACTTGGAGTGATGCCCATGGTATTTTTCCGGATTTCAAACTCTTCACATTTTTTTGGAGGAAAAAAAATCAGGAGACTCATAAGTGTGATATGTAGTCTCATTCAGAAAATGAAGTAACATAGCAAACAGTGCTATTTAAAGCCAAAAGAAATCTAAATCACTCTAATGACCTTTCTTGAGCTGCAGGAACACAGGTCTTCTCCATTCCATAAAATATTGTAACATATTTCTGTAATTATGCATGGGGAACATGTAAATACAACTATTGTGTGAAAGAAAAGGGAATATATGCTAAACAAAACTATTGGAAACATTTCTGCTTAATGCTAACAGAAAACTGTGAGGCATTTGGGATGAGAGTAATAAATTGTGTTTGTTTCTCAGGCACTCATAGTGCCACACTGATGTAGTGACAGAGCTCTTCAAAACCTTTAATGTATTCATCCTTACAACACTTCAGTGAGGAAAGGAAACCACCTCAGTCCTTTCATACTTTATGGAATTACAGAGAAACATCATTATTCACACAGAATCATGCCTCAAAAACATTTGAACAGCACTCTAGCTGTTTTCCCATCTTTCCTCCCTTGTCAAGAAAACTACACTACTTTTTCCAACTGGTAATATCGTAATAGAATGTAAGCACAGAAAGAAGACCTCACACAGGGAACATAGCAATGAAATTCAGATACCGGATTCTTTAAAAATTCTTCTCAGGGCTTCCTAAAGATTTTTGGGACTTCGTGCAACCATTGAGATTGCCTACCAGCATTGGTAAAAACACTGTCCCTCTGGTGTTTTGCAACTTATATGATCAAGCTATCTGTACAAAAGCAATCAGTCACCCCTATTAGGGATGCATTATTTCCAAATGCAGCTGAAAGGGTGCCAGGAGCAGATAGGACAGAAAGGAATGAGGCTCAAAGACAGAAATGTGAATGTGATGAAAGGCTTGAGGACTTGAGTACTGAGCAAATCTGGGATCAGACAGACCAATAATAGGAAGGTTAAAAGGCAGAATAGCTAGGCACAGAACAGCAGAAAGTAAGAAGCAGCAGAGAAATGGTTCAGTACAGAGGAAACACTTGAGAATGCCAGGAGCAGGGAAAGATCATGAGGAAGCAGGTAAGAAAAAATGGGCTAAGTCCATCTGTTAATGGACAGAAGAGCCCTCATTGAGTATAATGGAAAAGGGGAGGTTGGTATTGAAAACTTCTTTGATGGTAAGAGGTAGAGTGGATGAAGAGATGTTCCAAGGAAAGGCAGGAGTGAATACAAAAAGGCCTGAGAGGAGCCCAAGTGTCTCTTGCTCACAAGTACCCTCCTTGGGCCCATCAAAAAACCAGTGAGATCAGCTTCTGGAATGAAACAAACTGTCCCTGTGTGATCCCTGGAATACACACATGCAAATCTGTGATGTTCTTTGCCTTTTCCTGTAGGCACAGGTGCTGCAGCTGCCCACAGCCAGCCCTTCTGGTCACTGTTGCACGTGGACCTGGGAGAACCCAAACTCACCTACGGCACATTGCTGCTTGTCTGGAACAAAAATAACCTCAAAGTGTCCTTGCTTTCCAAGGGTCAATAAAATGGAAGTCAATAATAATTAAATAATTCAATAAGACAAAACAGCAAGTTCAGAATTGTAGGAAATGTTTTCAAGTGATGAAAAAAATTGCAGTTTTTTTGTTTTATTGCACTGCAAGACAGTTTGCATTTGCTGCTTTCTTATTCACACGTAATTCTTTATTGTGTGTAAATTGAAATTAATTGCGTAAGTGCTACTTACAAAAAAGCACACTGGAACATGTCTTACAAAGGCCTTTGCCTACCCTTTATCATGTGTAAGTGTCTAGGAACCTGATCACAGTTTTGGAGCATTTGGTAACCTCTGTCCAAGCCTCCTAAGTTTATTCCATTTAGAACAAATGTAGAGTCATAGAATTGAGTCATAGAATCATTAAGGCTGGAAAGGACCTCTAAGATCATTGAGGCCAACCATTAACCCAGCACCACCATGTTCACTACTAAACCATCTCCACAAGTGCCACATCTACATGCATTTTGAACACTTCCATGGTGCTCAAACACATAAGTCCTTCAACAAATACCAGGCTAGATAACCATATAATTGAAATATTTTTTTCCATAATCCTGCCATCTCCATAGAGCTAGTAGCAGCTGATAACAGGATTAGTAGATTATACTACTAGTAGGTTGATTAACACCAAGTATATTTTAAGAGACAAGTCACAAGCAATCTGAAAATATTTGTTGATGAAGATAATTGGAAAGGTAAATTCAAGCATGACTAGAGAGAACATGTGATTATCAAAAGTGTGATTCATGTAGTCAATTTTAAATTATTTCATTCCACACACTCTTTTAAAAGTAATCACAAACAAATGTTGCCCAAACTGGAGCTGCTCAAATGACCTGTGACTCCAGAACATTTACAATACAGTTCACCCTTTAGCCAGGGAAATGTCATTTAAAATGCCAAGTGAATGGGAAGCTGAGAGTTTAAAAGGTTTGATATACTGGTAGTATTAATTTCCAATGTTTTCCCACTAAAATCTTTTCAAGTGTTCAATGATACTATCCCTTCTTCATCCTTTTTAGCCTTTCAGTGCAGGTATTTTCAGTTCTTGCAGGTGAGAGCAGTTAAAATCCCTTCTTTGTCTAGGATGCTGCTTTTGGCTCACAAAGCTTGGCAGTGTTTGCACTACACTGTTTCTGAGGGCACTGTTAATCCTGAGAGTATAATCTTGGTTGGGATACTACAGGGCAAGATGCTGATTCCATGCTTAGTCCTGAATTTCACAAACCCCAAGATCCTTCCGTAATCTTTCACATCTATGATCTGTCAATAGACATCTCTAATTAGTTTCTTTCCTCAGGTATGGATGGACACCAGTAAGTTCCACATTTAAGATTATTCCAGGTCAATGCCTTTCTCTCACAGACACAGCTAGCATTCTTTTCACTAATGTACTGGTCATGTTACAGAGTAACTGGACAGAAATGTCAAACAGCAAATATCTTGCAAAGCCAGTCACAATATGCTGAGCCAAATTGTTTGAAAAAGTGAAAGAAAATGGAACCCTGATTTGAATTTCTCCTGCAGTATGAACGAGGTGTAAAACTAGATGACCAACTTATTTTCATTATTAATGTATTATTTATTCTATGCTCCTCTAGTTTGGCAGCTGGACAACTTCAGTTCCCAAAAGCTCTGCGTGCCCAGCAGCCCTCCTTTCATTTGGCTGTACAACAATCTCCGGTCACATCAGAGGCACAATCATGCATGTACCAAAATAAGTAGTTAAGGCTTCCAGTTAAGATTGTGGATTAGGTTGAGAGAAATGGTATGTGTCACTTTTGGGGGCTCCTTTAAACACTCCATCTGGACTTCTGATGGAATAATTTTTTAATATTATTTCATGGCTGAAAAGAGTTATCTCTTTTTACTTGTTTTTTATCATTTGAATCACACATTCCTTTTCAAAACTGTGGTTATTTTTTTGCCTCTAATTTGTCTACACTATAAAAAATATAATTGTACAGACTTCCCCTCCCTGAATTAAAACAACTCACAAAACCAATTAGCGTTTGGAGCAGCACATCAATCATTGCTACCAAGATTGAAACAAAAGGAAAGACATATATAAATTTTGTGACTTGCTAGCGCTCTTTTGGATTGCTTTTTGTTTATTTTAATTGATGCAGAATTGCTAAATGTCATCTTGAAGGAACTAAATTTACATGAGTGCCAAAAATGAAGAGAAAGATTTATAGTTAGGATGCATTTTTGTCATTGTGTTATAGGTTGGATAATCCTCCCTTCAGTAATTTGGTTACGTCAATAATACTTCTTCCAGCTCATCCTTCAGACCTGCTGTTATGTATGGACTTTAGCTTGATGCTTCTCTCACTTATACCACTGTAAAGGAGTACAGATATCTGTAAAGTCAATGAAAAATTGAAAGTCTCAAAGTGAGAGTGAAAGGAAAATCATTCCCTTATTTTTAGCAGTTGATTAGTTTAAACACCCTGGAGAAAAGCCAGCAGACATTTCACACACTAACAAGCCTGTCATTAATGCAGATCTTGGGGCTGTTAATACCTCAGTAAAATATTTTCAGCTGTTCATAGCACCAGTGTCATTTCATTTGAGAAGAAAGAATGTTCTAGTCTCAGTAAATATATTGGTTTACTGTGATCTCTGTTTTCATATATTTATAGGAACTGTATAATGGAAAACCTTCCTAGAGGTAAAATAGAAAACTAAGAAATCAGCCTTTTAAAATCACTAATCAAAATGAAAAACAGCTTCAGTGAAGGAGGATGAGAGCAGGTATTTATTATACCACATTTTTGTCTGACTTATGAAGTGACACAGAAGATCTATAATTTTTTTTTCAATGTCTTTTCCAGGCACAGCTCAGGTTTGCAGGGGACATTTACCTTTCCCTCACACAAAATAGAACAGATATTGCACTTAAATATCCATCTGTGTGATTACAACTGAGGAGGAACTTTTTTTTAGGGTCACTCCACTGGTGGCTGACTATTTTCAACAGTTTAGCAGGCAGAACTCTGGTGGGATAGGAAAAGTGGGCAAAATGCCATATTGTCCCAAGAAGACCTTTCCTCTCATCTCTTTGTGGCACTGGGTGGCAAATGAGCCCATGTACTTGCCAGGAAGCCTCTGGAGCAAATTGAGAGTGTGTGCCCTGAGACAGAGAGAGGCGACTGGCTGCAGGCCAGAGCAGAGGCAGTAGGGACACAAACAGCATAGGGGAAGCATTGGTGACATATATTAACATGCTTTAGTGAGGGTTTAATTACCAGGGAGCTTTGCTCTGAGTAGAAGCCTCAAAATGGATAGAAGGTCATTTTAACCAGTGAAATTGTTAAACAACTGAGTGAAGCTGTTAGTCAGAACATCTTTGACTTTTAGTAGGGGTAGCTATCTAGGCGTTTTGAAAAACAGGGACCTTGGGCCTTTTGAAAAATATTCATTTGATGATCATTTGCATCCAGCTTCACTTGAATTTTGTCTGTAGATAAATAGCTGTAGGGTTTTCTCTGTGGCTGATGTCAATAGAGGTTAATAAAGATATCAGCAGATGTCAATTGAGGTGTCAACATAGAAGAAATTGCAGTACCTTCCAGTACCTAAAGAGTGATGTCAAGAGGGCTGGAAAGGTTTTTTATAGGGCCATTCAGTGATAGGACAAGGGACAATGGCTTCAAACTGAAAGAGGGTAGGTTTAGATTAGATATTAGGAAGAAATTATTCACTGTGAGGGTGGTGAGACCCTAGAACATGTTGCCCAGAGAAGCTGTGGATGTCTCATCCCTGGAAGTGTTCAAGGACAAGTTGGATGGATTTTGAGCAGCCTGATCTAGTGGAAGTTATCCCTGCCCATGGCACAGGGTTGGAACTAGATAATCATGAAGGTTCTTCTGACCTGAACCTTTCTATGATTCTATGCTTAGTCAGTGCAGCTGTCCACACAATGGTGTGTCTCTCATTTCGCCCTTTCTGTCCTTTTATGCTGCTGACTTTTAATATTTAGTCTTTACTCATGTTCTTTTTTGGTGTTTTTAAACATGGGTCTGCTATGCATGGTTAGGGGCCCATTCATATTTTGGGTGACACAGTGATGGGAGGAAGACAGAAATCAGTTTATTATGTGAAAATCCTTCCTAACATCCCATTTTAAAGCTTTTAATATTTGCTATCATTGTAGTTATTCACAGCCCAGTTTCAGCAGAATCTTTATTGAATTCCATTAAGTCAAACACAATTTAAATAACTTTCCTAGAGCTCTCCACAGCTTTGATTGCTTTTGTCACTGTAATGCTATTCAAATTGTGAGCAATAATGGCAAAAGAAAAATTCCTGGAAAGAGTTGCTTAGTGGAAAGGGAAATTGAGGGTAAAGGGTACTGCCTACATCAGTGATTCTACTTAGTATTAATCACAGGAAATTCAGAAAAGTACAAATATGGCATACATAACTAAGCTGAAATGTGGCATGAGATCTGTCTCACTTCAGATATAGTAGTTTGTAAATCCTAGTTCTGAATCTACCATGTGACTAGTTTTACGTATTCAGGGTATGTTAAACAAGATTCATATCTCTAAATGCAAAAATTGATAGTCTACATCACTGGATGCAGAGATAACATTAGGTATTGATATAAGAGAATGAGATGTTCTTCACAAAAATCTTTGCATTCCTCTTTTTCTCTGCTGGTGTAGGGCTTAAAACAGTTTTCTCGGGACTCTTTAATTGTCCTGTCAGTATATGCTTAGAGGTCTGCTAATTCATGAACCAGGAAGTCTGACTTATGGTGCATGACATCACTAGTGCAAGATGGAAAAATAAAGTGAAGAGGTACTTTATATCATACTAGTATTGAAATTCATATAACAGAGTTAACATTGTTCTTGAGCAATTTTTGTCCTCTCTTGTACTGGGAAGTTTAAATGATGTTTATAGTACAAAAATTGCCTGAAAAAATGGATCAAAAGTAGAATTTTAATGATAAAATGTTTTATTCCTTTTACATAAGCTTCACGTAAAATTAACAACTATGACAACACAACCTCCTTCTCTAGGTATAATGAGATCACTGTTACTGCTGGAATTTGGGTCAGTGAATATCATGTTGTTCATACAATCAAAATCTCAAAAGCTTTTAGCAAATAACAAGTCTGACATCCCAGACCACAGAATGTCAACCAAAAATTTTGATCTCAAGCATCTAGTTTCTCATTGAGTTGCAATGCATTGTTTGGGAAAGATCTGCATGTTTTAGCCACCTCCTTCTATTGCCATACTAAGAAAGTTCCGTGTGCTTGACAGTACTTAATAAATAATATTAATGAAGAATTTTCGCTATTTTTTTTAAAGCTGTGAGCTTTTGAAGAGACTGAGGCTGACCTAACTTCTGAATAAACTGCATCCATTTGGCAGAAACAGAAAGACAACATTTCTAAAGTGAACCAGGCACTAAATACTATCTGGTCATTGTATGCCCTAATTTACTGTGGAGTTCTGGAAACTCTTTGCCCAGAATGCAGAAACAATGGCAAATAGTCTTGCTTGTGGCACCACAAAGGTCAATGAGACACGTGCCCTAAAAGTAGTAGGTGCTTCTGAAAAGAAAAATCATTTTTAAATAACTCGAGTGAAAAATGTATTTTTGGAGCAGAGGAGTGAGGCATTGTATGCACATCAAGATCTAGAAGCAGCCAAAGATCTGAGGCTGATCTGCCTGCATTTCAGTAATATACTTGGATGAGGACCCTTCTCAAAGGTTTCTGTAAAATAAAAAGAGCTCAAACTTTGACTATGCCATTGACTAAGAAAAACCATAAAAAATAGTCCACTGCCATTAAACTGAAGATGATAGAGGATAAGCTGCAAACAGTGGAAATCCACATCTCTCATGCTTCCTCAAGTACATTTGAGAAAGGAACTGCCCCTCTGCTGAAGCCAGGAGAAGTTTTGTTTAAAGAAATTGGAAGAGCTGAGTTTTTTAAACCAAAAAATGGCAGAAAACGTGGGAGTGTAAACAAAACTGATCAGAGAAGTGAAATACCATATGTGCCAAACCGAAGAGGGAATAATTATAAAGAGATATGAGCAGAAGCATAGTAATAATTTCTTATGTTGAGGGAATAAAGCAGAGACCAGAAGTGATTAAAAAGATGTTGATTGATCATTCTTGAATACTTAGGGATAATAAGTAATGTTGCTGTAAAAAAAGATGAGCTAAATATTTTGCCTGCACATTATGGAATTTTGAATAACATTGTCAAAGGTTCACAGTTTGAAGAATTAATCTTTATTGTTTAGAATAAACATAGTAATAGTAATATTAATAGCAATAATGATAGTAATAGCAGTAATATTGATAATAATAAATTTAATTGTTAATCTGAAGTGCTGACCAGCAGCTTCTCATTTTTCTGTCTAATCTGAAAAACATTTCTTGCACAGAGAGAGAGCTCTTATTTAGGAATGAATTTCATTGGGAGGCATCTTATTTCAGAAAATATCTCTTATATCACTTTGTCTCTCCACTGCCTTCAGTTTTGATGACTTTGACTTCTTTCAATGAATGAAAAACACTCCTGGAGAATCTACAGTCCTGTATTCAAGCTACAGATGCAGGAAGCAGAACATGTTTTTCTTGTCTTTCTCCTACCGGTATCACGTGTGATATTGCTGACAGCCAAAGCATAATTGACTATATTGAATATTTTATTTTGATGTTTATTCCCAACTTCCTGTCATAGAAAGGCGAAGCAAACAACAGTTCCTTATCATTTCCAAGCCAGTTCCAGCTGGACATGAAGATTCTGGTCATATCGTCAAGTTGTCCTTCCAGCTGTTTGCTGATGAAACTGTTTTGTTCCGCAGTAATAACATATGACTGACACATTCCAGTGCTACATTTGAGGTACTACCTCAAATCTTGCTTCAACTCATTCCTCCTTCCTATTCTTGCGTTTCACATGCTGACCAGTAGTCAAAGAGAAAACCACATAAACTAATTCCACTTCCTTATCCATAGAGATAGTTGTTGAGGTCAGAGAGTGATATAGAAGAAATGATCACTCAGTCATTTATAACTAAAATCACTTCTTCTATTTCCACTACTTTCTTGCCATTGCAGGAAAAACCGAATGGAAAAGTTCTGAGTTCTCCTACCCTTTGGCAGCACTTGGGGCTAGTGATAAATTCCGAGGAATATTAAGTCTGAGACAGCTTCTAGTTGCACTTCCATTTTTCTACAAATGAATTGGAAAAAATGCATATGAATGTCACGTTCTTCTGTATGTGCCTCTCTCTTTTATACTGGTTTAATTCTTCTTTATTCCTCATTGCAGATGATCCTTAATCTGTGCAATCCAGGTACATCTAACTTGTTGCTCCTGAAGTGTCTCCTACATAGTGATATAAGCCTGATGAGCCGAGAAGTTACACACCTTACCTGGGAAGCAGATGAAGAAGTTGCACGTTGTCCTAGAGAATAATGGAATATAATTGTTGTGGTTTAGGACTGGTGTTCCAAAATTTAGTGAAACACTCCAGATCATGCGCTGCTGCCTCGCTCCCCTTCCTCCCCTCCCCTGCAGCGGGATGGAGTGGACATTTGGAGACCCAGAAAGGTGAAGATCACTGGTTGAGATGAGGACAATATACTAGAAACAGCAATTAACTAAGAAAACAAACAGTAACAACAACAGTATTAATAGTGGGTTGTAAAAGACAGGTAAATAATTCACATGTGATTGCTCACCATTCAGACCTGGCACCAGCCATTTGGACAAACCAGAAGGCACCCACACTCCCTTGCATGGCATGAGGTGGTATAGAATAATCCCAGAGTCCTGGCATGCCCCTCCTGCCTGCTGCAAAAGTTAACCCTGTCCTGGCTGGAATGAGGAAAATAGTAAATAAAACCTGCTGAAAAATTCTAATGACTAAATACCTAGGATGATGAATTGGGATCTCACTTTATGGTTAAACAGGTTCCAGATAATTTCTGATGACTATTATTTATTTTGTTCAGACACCAAATTTTAACACAATTTGAACCCATAGCATTTTCTTCTAGCACCAGATGTTCATTGCTTCTGAAAAATCTCATTCATTCTGCTCATGCAAAAACCTATCTCATAAAATATGTATGCACTTCAAATGTTAACTTGATGTGGACAGTCTCCAGTGAAGGCTTCACATCAGTTCTGAGTGTTTCTATGTGCTGTTCAGGGCTTTTTTCCCAATAAGGATGGTCACCTGAGAAGAGAATAAGTGAGGCTTTCACAGTGAAATACATCACTGAGCTGAACAGCAGGAAAAAATACAGCTAAATCAAATGCTTCAGCAAAATGAACTCCAATTATACTCTCCAGATGTGATTTTAGAGGTGAAAAACACTGTAAGTTACAAATACAATTCAGAGTTCACACAGAAATGCAGCCCATTAAAAAAAACACACAACAAAAAACCATGAACAAAAGGAACAAAAACCTTCCCATTGCTATCATAAAAACTAAAGCTCTCTTGGGGAACAAGAGCCATGGGGATCAAGAGCACCAGATACAGTAATGCACCAACCCTTCATTACAGCAGCTGAGAACTTGACTCTTGAGTTCACAAGGTGCTTTAGATATTGGGGAATTAGTTTTTTTTCCCAGAATGGCTATTTCCTGTGGGCAGAAGGTCACATCTGCTTTACACCTCACAGTTAGTATCACAATTTAAGCTGGGACAGGACTATAAGGAAAATGGAATGTGTTATGGAAACTGCAGGGTAACTCTTCTGAAGCTAGAACTCAACCATTTCACAGCTGGGACACACAGCTGCCAAATGCACAAAACTGAATTTTGCCACAGTCATGTTATTGGTGACCAGGGTGCCTCAACAAGCTTTTTTGCCAAGTGCTGGGTTTTACAGAACTGTCAGTTCATTGAGCCCTAACTGCTGCATTTCTACTATGACCTCACAAAACTAAAACACATTTCTCAAATATTACCAGATAATCATATGGTAGATTCTGGAGATGATCTGGTTATAAGAGAGGAAGGAGTTGTACATATAAAGAAGTTTTTTAAAAGATTTTGCCTTCCTCTCTGGTAAGTCAAGCAACCCTTTAATCCTTCCTTTTAGAGGGAGTATTGTTGCCAACTCTCCAAGTCTTTCAGCAATTGAAAGTTACTCTTTGAGTTTCTTATGTTGGTGGCAGGTGTAGGAAGAATTAATCATTTCAGGTAGTAATTTACTTCTAATTATAAAACAAATTTTTTGATAATTCAGTTAGCTTTCAGTTTTCCTATGTTTGTAAAATAATTTCCTTCAGATTTCCAGCACTTTCTGCATTACAGAGACAGGAGACAATTCATAAAAACTGTTAATTTAATGGGGCTTTGGAGGAATGAATAATTACAAGGGTGGCACATTCTGCAGGGATAGATAAATCCTAATACAAATCCTAACTGCATTCACACAGTGTCCAAAATTCTAAGGTAAATCTTCATTTCATGATTGCCCATTTTCTTCAAACAATGTCTGCTAACACTGTGATGCAAAAGCCTGATCTTCTAATTGCCTATAATTATACCAGTGAACTTTGAACCAAGCTAAAATCTGAGTAGAAGAATTCAAAGTTCTGTAGTCCCCTAGTAACATCCTACTATTTATTCCAAGGCATGTATTTGCTGATCCCACTATACAATTCCTTTGCAACTTAAGCACCAGGCTGGTTGTAAACACTTGCTCCCTCCCTGCACTTTATTCCATGTAACCTTTCCAGATCACCTCACCTAAGTGATGCTGGATGCCTAACCATAACAGTGATACCAAAGGATTTAATCAGATTGCAGAGAACAAATATGAATTTGGTTAACATATCAGAAGGAGTGCCAGTATGAAGACATCAGACAGCGGTCCAAGGAACGGGATCTGCTGGGTGGCTGACTATTGTAGGGCTGTGCTGGTTTGGTCTGGGGCAGAGCTAACTTTCTTCACAGAGGCTAGCATGGGGTTGTGTTTTGGATTTATGCTGGACATAGGGTTGATAATCTGGAGATGTTTTTGTTATTCTTGAGGAGAGCTTACACAGAACCAAGGCCTTTTCTGCTTTTTATACTGCCAGGCTGGCAAGGAAGTTGGGGGTGCATGGGAGACTGGGAGGAGATGCAGCCAAGAGGGGTGACCCAAACTGACCAAAGGAATATTCCATACATATGACATCATGCTCAGTATATAATGAGAGAGGAAGAAGGAGAAATGTTTGAAGTGATGGTGTTTGTCTTCACAAGCAACCATTACGTGTGATGGGCCCTGCTCTCCTGGAGATGGCTGAACACCTCCTGCCCGTGGGAAGCAGTGAATTAATTTCTTGTTTTGATTTGCTTCTATGTGTGGCTTTTGCTTTTCTTATTCAACTGTCTTTATCTCAACATACAAATTTTTCTAGCTTTTACCCTTCTGACTCTCTCCCCCATCCCATTGGTGGGGGAGTGTGAGCTGCTGTGTGGTCCTTCGTTGCTGGCTGGGGTTAAGCCCTTGCTGGTTGGGGTTAAACCATGACAAGGGTACATACGAAAATTTTTAAGGTGAATTTAACTGCTGCATCAGCCAGACAATTGTTCTGGTTTGTATAGCAAAAGAGATTGATTTTAATGTTATCTGCTCTCCTAATTATTCCAGTTCATTGAGCAAACTCCACATTTAAGGATCTCCTAGAGATTAATAAAAGTATGTTCAGTGAAATACCAGCTCTGGCCTGGTGGCACCATAGCTACATTAACATCAAGTTCCACCAGGGCTCATTATTTTCTTAACAGTTCAAGTTATCCTGGGCACAGCACAACTCTGCTTTGACTCCTGCTTTTAGCTCTGTGACTAACCTGGCTGTCTTTTCAGCATTACTGGACTGCAGAGCATAAACAGACCCTAAATCTTTCCACAATTCTTCTGCCATATTAATAAGATACACAGAGAATCCCACCTTTACCTTCTCTTGTGGCTTCTCCTCCACCCAGTAGTAAAAGGACTGTATGGGTCTCTCTTCCTATGCCTCCACCTTCTCCATTTCTCTTCATCTACTGAACTTCACATGGCTCAGGCTGTGCTCTCCTTGTGCACAAAGAAGACCATCATGGCTTGAAAAACGCCAGACAGTTCTCAGACACAGAATAAGGAAGCCACAATGAGACAGTATGGGATGAATGCAATAGGTGGAGATGCTTCAACAGGGCAGACTTTAGGCAAAGAGTAGTTTAACTGCTCTAATTTATCTACAATTGTAGTCAATTTCTATGCACTGAATATACTTAGGAAACTAGTCTCATTAGACTAAAATTTAGCCTTTGTCAATACCCTCTCAGTAAGGCAATGCATCTCTTTCTGCCTTGGCTTCTTTTATTTTGCATGAATACCTTTCTTTACAGAATCCTGTTCTAATTCTTGCATGGTCAACCCTGAAACAAGACTATTGTTGACAGGCCTCAAATCTCCTTGGCATATCATTCAGAAGCCTCGGACATGGTTTTGTAATCAGCTAGGGTACAAGCCAGCTCTTACTAAATAAAAGATTAGCTGTTGGCAATTGTCCCTATAATTTGAAATCTCTTGCTAAATTGCAGACTGTTGTGCTTTTGTTTGTTTTGCTAAGTCCTTCAGCCTAGCTACTACAGAATACAAGGCTGAGGGAATTTCTTTTGATCTGTTGTGTGAAAGTTAATCTTGAAATAAAAAAAATAATTGAGGGATTTCTTTTTTTCTTTTTTTTTTTTTTTAGCACAGGGAAAACATCTGATAAATGTTTTAACTTATGTCTTCACATGTCAGTAAAAACAGCAGTAGGAAATTTCTGCCACATAGCTGGGAGCATGTCTGTACTGGTAGCTTCATCCAAAGCACCAGCTATGTAAACTTCAAGTCGTATTTTAAGGAGCAGTTAGCAAAATGCGCAGCAAATTCTTCTTCACTGGAAAGTCCAGAAGAACCTAGTTTAAAATTCCATTTGCTTTATTTCAGAGGTCATCTTCTGAGCTGTTGGCCCTTTATAGTTCCACTCAGTTCAGAGGAAAAATAAAGACAAATACAAAAAATGTAATAGCACTGCAGATGCCAGGGTGGTGGCCAAGCTCTAGCAATTGTTACCAGGGCTGTGCTGATCTTCAGTCAAATCACATTACCAGACCCTATGTGCATCTCTCAGTCTCCCTGCTACTCTGACTGCAGCTAAAATGATTGACCTTACACCACCTTTACCACCAGCTAAGATAACACTTTTCATCTTGCAGCAGGCTCTATATAAAGATGTGTGCAGGTCTGTGACTGCAGAAGTAACTTTCTGCAGCCACTCAGTCGCTCCATGGTCACTTGTCTGTATCAAATGGCCAATGTGCACAGCAAAATTTTTCTGGAGGAGAGGTTTCTCATTGCCTTTCTGCATGAACAACTTTGTAAGGATTGTCTAAATATTTAATCTCATTTAAAATTAAAGTAGGTTAAATTAATATAGATGAGATTATATTATTACATTAGATCAATCTAATTTTTAAAAAGGCACTTTTATCTTAAAATAATTGAAACATGGATTTAGAAAACATCCTTCTTCAAATGTTGCTCAGAGACTGATTGTCATCAATGTTCACTTTTTATTGCTGCAAAATAAAGACAGGTATTGTCATATTTTAGTGAGAAAACTCATACTTTTGAAAAAACCCTGAGCAAGCTCATTTTTCTCACTAACATAACTCCTACTAACAAAACACAGCTGTTCCTTGTGGTACTAAAGGCTGAAGCTAAATTCCCTGCTGGAACCATGATAAATGATAAAAAAAAAAAAGGTGTAACTGTAGGAAGATCAATTTGACATTTAGGTAAAAGTGAGATTTGAGTCATGCCATATACTGGAATATTTTCCCAAAGGAAATATTAGGCACAGGAAAATGATTTAATAGTTTCTGAAGACAAAAGGTTGCTTAAACAAACAAAGAAGAAGTAGAAAACATATGCAGAGATTCAGACGTTCTCTTTTCATGCCATTCCTCATAATCTGTCATATGCCTTCAGTGAAATTTAGTAGAATTCTCTTTCCTGAGAGCTGTTCGTGAGTTGTAACAATACAGTCCTTGGAACTTTAGCATTGTAATTTGTTGCTGTGACAGTAACAGGGATATTATAAAATAAGCTCCCACAAGGTCTCCATGCATCTGGACAGAGGCAGTGAAAGAAAGGGGCCAAGAAATTACATATGAAACTTAGGAGGAAATATGAATCTTCTTTCAAGGCATCAGCAAAATAGGTTTTGATGCTCTTCCAGCTAATATCTGTGGGAGTTTTGCCACTGATATCAGCAGAAGCAGAATCAAGCACAGTTTGTCATGGAGATTAGTATGCAAAAACAAGACATCTGAGCAGCAAAAACCTCTGCAGTCCCTCATGAAAAATCCTTTCCTGGCTTTTGAATCCGTTTGCTGCTGCTACTTTCCTACATGAAAAAGAGAAGAGCTAAACATCAGAAAGATGATATTGTTTGGTAATCTCTAAAGGATATCATTCTGCTTTCAGTAAGACAGATTTGAGTGTTTTCCTCACTTGAGGAAGTCAGATGGTCCCAGAGAGGCTTTGTTTGCAACTTGTTCTCGGGTAAGACAATGGCAAAACAGCTGAGTACCAAGTCAGATCAACTGTTTCAAAGAGCTGGAGACTAGGTCCTTAGGCTCTCACTCATATAGGAAAGTTTGGGGAAGGGCTTAATTCATGCTTAAGATTGAAAGATTAGATTGTAAAAGAAGGAAACTAATCCCAAAGGTCTGTAATTATTTCCCAGTGTTTTTCAGTTAATAATAAAACAAAATTGAGCCTTTCTCACTGAATGTTACAGCCAACTTCAAGACAGAGACAGGGGATATTAGAGCACTTAGGATATTTATCCTTTGCAGCAAGGGGTTATTAACCTGGAAGGAAGAACTTTTTTATAATACCTTTTGGTCATTGATCTGAAAAAATGGCTTTTATCATTACACTCATGCTGCAGAAAGGGAAAGGAAGGCACAGGGATATAAACAAGGTTTTCAAAGTCAAAGCATAAGAGAAGGACTCTGTTTCAGTACCATGGATACCAGAGCATGTCTCTGAACTTCCATCCCATCATGTATGAGCAGGAATTGGGTGCACCACACCCTGTGCATTAGACATACTTTTGGCATATCCAGTGCATTGAAAGATTCCAGAAACAGAGGAAAAAGAACTTGTCAAAGAGCTACATTTCAGGAAGAGGAGAACTTGGGTTTGTGTGCATGTCCTTCCAAAGGAGTCATCATTATTGAACAGATTAATATGGCATCTTCTTCCTCACAAACAGAATTATCAGAGCCTTCAAGTTTGATGTGCAACCCTCCAAGTGAGGGTCCTGCACTGATGCCAGTGGAAGGATTGGATGTGCAGTGAACACAGAACATCAACACAAATAAATTTATTGTTCAGCTATGAGAGCAGATTTTTGTCATCAGTGTTTTAACCAAGTTACAAGCCAAGATATATATCCTGTGGCTTCAGTGGTTTCCCAGGTCTGTGACAGATATTCTATACAGATTTACAGGGCACTTTGCCATTTCTCACATTTTATATTTCTATATATCATCTTGATTTCAGTTAAGTTTCTGCTGTCTGTATAAGATGCTTCTTGCATTCTCAGAAAGAAAAGAATAAAGTGCAATTTTGAAACAAAAGACAGATAAAAAGACAGGAAGAGAGACTTTTGCAAGGATCATAGAGGATAAATGATAAGATAGAAGGATAAGAGAACCAGTCGTAAAGAGAGAGAAAGAAAAATTATAACTACTAAGGTTTGGAAACGAATAAAACATTCTCTAAGTTTCTCTTGTCTAGACAATAATGGAATAAATTTAAGATCAGAAACCTCCATATAAGATGTGAGAACAAACACCTAATGTGGAGGAATTCTTGTTACCATTAGGCTTAAAATGGCAAATTTTTTCAACCTTGCAGAAACACAGTAAATTAGTTTTAAAACTTTTGTTGACCTAAATAAAGTACTTTTTTCTTTACTGTCACCAAAAATTATACAGCCCTTTGGAGTCAATCATAAAGTGAAGAAAAGTGGCTAAGTGTCAGTTAGGTCTGCTACTTAGTTTTCCAGAAGAACACCAGTGTTTACTGTTCCTTCACCCTCATATCTCTCATCTGTAGGGTCTCCCAGTGCTCCACAGTTCCTTTGTACTGGGAACACCTCTTGCAAAAGGATGAAATGAGCTGATGAGGTAACATCTACTGTGGTACCAGTAACACAGAGAAAACACCCGATTGTGAACAAAATGCAAAAGCCACGCAAAGCACTACCTGCCAACTGTTCTGCAAGCCCTGGGAACATAGTGAATTGATGAGCAGCAACTTGCTGAGCTTAAGTGCAGAGAAGACTAAGGAAGTGGGGATGGCAGAGTTTGGCTATTATGTAGAAGGTACCCCCAGACCTACTTAAGTAAATAATGGATACTCTGAAGGGAATAACACAATGCACCTTGCAAATATTTTTCAGTAATGCTACTAAATATTAACGTTAACCCTATTATTAATAGTGTTATTATTAACATTGTTATTAACATTAACATTATTATTTCTAGTAATTATTTTTAATAACTGCAACCTGAAATTCATAGTCTTATTAGCTCCACATATGAAACAGCAGATACTGAACACATTATATTTAGAATTCTCTGCCTTACCAAAACCTAGGGTACAACCTTTATTTCCATAGTATTGACTTTTTAATAGGAATGTAAGTTCTGTGGTCAACTGAGATTTTTAGTTAGTGCACAAATACAGGGCTAGATATCCATTGCTTTTCATTGTAAGTTTTCTCACCATAATCACCGAAGGAAAAAAAAAGCCCTATTTTTAAAATTTCCGATTTTAATGTTGCTGTATTAGTTAATCCTCTGAGCGTCTTCCACAACAGAAATTTATCATTTCTACTATCTTTCCAAGATGGTAATTGGGAGTGAAAGGTAAGCCTTTCCTTTGGGTTTGTATTCCTCATAAATATGAAAAAAAAAAAACACTCAACAACAACCACAGCAGAGAAGAGCAAAGTGAGCAGCAGAATGACTCATCTTTCTGAGGATAATATTCTCCTACTAAAAATACTGTGTGGGTGGATCAGATCTGCTGTGGTGGGTCCATGGTGCATTAATTACAAAAACAACAAAATAAAAAAAGACCATTCTTGGCCCTTGATTCGTACTGTTACAGGAAAAGATGCAGTACTAGTCATGTAACATAATGAAAGAAAACAAAGGAAAGACTATTGCAAGTTTTGAAAATCCTGATTACTAAAGTGACTCATGACTGGTGTTTTTGACTGCCACAGAGCAGCAACTACAAACTTCCTACTGATCCCTCCTGAGGCCTGGCACTGACAATACAGAGAATACAATCCAGACACATACAAACTATTCATAAAGAATCTTTTAGTGTCTTATGGAAAAAAAAAGAAAAAGACTGAATATAAAAATAAAACAGTAGTGAAACTGAAGTTTAACTAATGTAACTCTAAATGAGCTTTCTCACTCAGCTTCTCTCAGCTATCAATCTGTCAAGGAGACTTTTCAACTTTTTCCCTAGGAATCTAGTTCCTCTGTAAGCTCTTCATCTTGCAGTCTGCCTTTAGGGAAGATTATGGTAGTGTATGAATTTA
Source organism: Acanthisitta chloris (assembly GCF_000695815.1). Classification (NCBI taxonomy): domain Eukaryota; kingdom Metazoa; phylum Chordata; class Aves; order Passeriformes; family Acanthisittidae; genus Acanthisitta; species Acanthisitta chloris. The sequence continues at coordinate 36,681 of NW_008684242.1, forward strand.
ACTTGCATACACAAGCTTCTCTGAAGGGCCTACTGAGAGTAAGATTTCTCCATCATGCACTCTGTCATTCTGGAATCCCATGAGTATAAATTAATTAGGTTAGTTAGGAGCTCAACTTTTTTTTCTGAAGGATTATCCCCCACTCTTAGATTTTTTGACATGGTAATGCCCCTGGGCATAGTGGGATAGACTGATTGCCTCTCCAGAACGCAAGTGGAATCTCATAAATGTGGTCCTGGGGCTGACATATTCCCACAGTACACTAGCCAAACTGTAGGTCAAAATTAGGGCATAAAATATAGACTGGGATTCTCTGCTTCTTTGCCTGCATAATCAGATTATTAGTAAAACTGAATAATACTCAAAAGCCCTAATTCTTATTACAGACACAGAAAAAGTATTTAGTATTTTTCCCAAACAAGGTTTCATTCTTTACACCAGCTTTTCCAGTGGAGAATTCAAGGCCTGGATTTTCTAACATGGTCTGGTGTTTGGAGTGCTTAGATAAGGCTGTTCACATAGAACCTGGTTTTCAAAGGGCCAGGTCTTTTTGTGTGCCCAGCAACTAAGAGGTAAGAGAGACTGGGTACTTTTAATAGTGAAGTTCTTACAATTTGCAGATGTGTCCAAATCACTAAGGACCCTACTGAAATTGGAGTCATTGACATGGTTTCTTTTTTAAAGCATAGCCTATGCTCTTTCTTAAACTAAGATTTTCAGATATACTACAGCATAGGTTCATGCTGAGTTAATAACTAAAGCAACAAGCAAGGAAAGACTTGGCATTAGGAGTCAAGGGGCTTGTTTCCAGTCTTCTCACTGGTAATAAGAACTTGCAGAGTCTGTCCCAGTTTCAGAGCCTCCAGTGATAGAAAATTCTGCTTCGTACCCTGAGGATGGATAAAGGTCTTCACATTTAATCCAGACCTAGGATCATATAATCATAGAACCATGGAAACACTGATGCTGGAGACCTTTAAGATCATATCAAACTGTTAACCTAATCCAGAGGCCTCTTAAACACTTCTAAGGATGGTGACTTCACTATCTCCCTGGACAATCTATTCCAGTGCCTGATCACCCTAACAGAGAATAAAAAATTCTAATATCTAATCTGAATCTCCTGTCTCAGTTTATCACCATTCCTTCTAGTCCACTCACTGCAGGCATGGCAGAAGAGACCATCCCCCACCTCTCTACAACCTCCTTTCAGGCAGTTGTAGAGAGCAGCAAAGTCACCCCTGAGCCGCCCCTTCTCAAGGCTAAACAAACCCAATTCCCTCAGCCCTTCTTCACACAACATGTGTTCTAGACCTTTTATGAGTCTCGTTGCCCTTCACTGGACTCGCTCCAGTGCCTCAATGTCCCCAAACTGACCACAGTACTCAAGGTGTGGCCTCACCAATGCAGAGTACAGGGGTATAATCACTTCCCTAATTCTGCTGGCCACACTACTCTTGATACAGGCCAAGGTGCCATTGGCCTTCTTGGCCAACTGTGCACACTGTTGGCTCATATTGAGCTGCAGTCCACCAGCACTCCCAAGTCCCTTTCTGACAAAAGGATGCCAGGCATGGGAATAGAAGTCATGGAGTGCCTCCTAGGAGGCCTCTCAAAGGACCATTAACCAACCCAAAACATTCTCAAATGGGAAAACGCGTTGGTGTTTGCTCCTGAGAACCTAGAGGAAGTGTTAAGCAAACTGTCTGTCTATATTTTTCTGATGGGAAAGTTAGGTCAAAACTGGAAGGATAATGAGAAGAACTGCAGATATGAGGAAGTTTTCTAAAGCATTTTTTTGACATATCAGACTTTCTCTCCACTTCTGATCTTTCAAGGAAAGGAATCCTCTGAGATGGTAGGGAAGGAATCAGATGTATATGAAACCATGAAAACAAGGTGAAGAGTTGTTTAAGGCCGCTCTAGCTCTCGAAAGGGAAATTGTAACTCTAAAGTTCTTCCTTTTCAGCCTTATTATTTATAGTTTCTGTTGCAAACAGCCAGTCATGAATGAGTTGGTTTTTTAGTTTTTCCAGGGAAACAATGAACAGTGGAACTGTTCGACATCTTACAATAACTCTTTTTATCATTCAAGACCATCAGCTCCAATAAGAATCAAATAATCTGATTGTCAAATTCTGCCACCTTCCATGCTGCCTCTCTTTATCAGAGACTTTTCTTTTCCTACAAAAACTTTTGCAAATCTAGCCAACAAAAACTGTTAAATATTTTAAGGGGTTTCAATAATAAAAACTATTCTGCATCTGACTGTTTCTTAATGGCTCATGATCAATCAGACTCAGGTAACTGTGAGCTCAGAGACACCCATTAATGGTAAAACACCTTGTATTTGTCCTGGGTTTCATAATAGACCTCTAAATAGATTCAATAATGCATTTAGTTGTTTAACTATTCATACCTGTTCCCCTATGAGCAAGATTTAATAGGTTTAATTTGAAGGGATAGTCAAATTTATAAACTCTATCCCCAACCTCAAGCAATGTGCCATTACTACATCCTCCTAAGGTAATGTTATCAGTTCCATGGTGTCATACTGCAAGATATATTGGCCAGATGTAAGTCAATTATTAGTTTGAAGAAAATTTATGGCATGTTGTAAAGCTTCACATGAACTGTTGCTTGGAGAAGTAAAAAAATAAAAGAAAGAAAAAAAAGAAAGATGAGATAGGATAAGCAGATATTAAGCCTTGGGCATTTCATTTACATTTATGAGGTCCTTTATGATTTACTGCTCCAGCTTGTTTTCCTAAAAATGCCTTGGGTTTTTTTCAGCTAAAATACACTATAATGCTTATAACATTAATTTGTTTAATGTGTCCCTTGCTCTGTGTCTATTCAAGTGCAAAAATGAGTGCCCCATACCAAAACTCATGTTATAGTCATGGCTTAGATACATCCCAAGGCAGCTGGAAAACTCATGTGTATACAATCCCTTACCTGTCCTCAGTCATTAAAATCTGCACTAAGACTCCATCATAAGCAGAGTTGCCTCGGTTTCTCACTCAGTACCTGGATTTGTAGTCAGGATTGCAACATGCCCTTGCAAGAAGGAGGAAGTTGGCTCTGGGCACTTTCAGCCCTGGGCACTCAATACCACATAGTCCCCTGGATGGTGGCTCAGGGGCAGAAAGTTCTGGATAGCATTCATTGTTTATTTCTGCTTTTATTGCCACCTTTTATGTCAGTAATGGTGTGTTAACATGACTACTTACAAATCAGAAGTAAAGGTAACAGAGTAGATCAGTAGCTGACTTGAGACTAAGATCTCCTGCCTGCTAACACAACAGTCATTCACATTTTTCACCACTTCAGTATTCCCTGGCAACTAGTAACTGGTTGGTGAATGTGGACCATATTAGTATGATATAGGGGAATAAATCCACTATTCCCATTGTAGTTATAGCTTCAAAGATCATGTCTTGTTGGCTCAGTGCAAACTCAGGGCCTATAAGAGGCAGCAATTTTTAATGTAATTTTTTGTCATCCATGTGCTCTCTCTTTAGAACAAGTGGAACTAGAATGGATTAAACAGTAACACATAGAAAAGATGAATAAATAAAATGAAATAGAGGTTTTGTGAGAAAAAGATGCTTGTATATTTTAGTTTGACAGGAGAGCACTGACTTAGATAATTACTTCAAAATATTCTGTAAACAAATTTCAAAGAAACCAGAATTTTTTCTATTTTTATATAACTTTAATTTTTCAAGGGTCTGGTTCTAACTGAAGAAAGTAGAAATGTGAAATGGCAATTAAATATGAAATTTATCTTTGTGATGTCAAAAATCGATTTTATTTTCTCCACTTAATCAGTAAAGATAAGCATTCTTTTCAAAAATGTTCCCATTACCCTCACTGAGTTACATTTTTCGTATAATTTTTTGACAAGTTCACATAAATAAGAAGAAAACTGGAGTTAGAATTTGAAAAGAATATTTGTGTAAACAGAAAAAATGGGTTTTATTTAGGTGAATGGAAGGGAACAAGTTAGTTTCAGAAACCAACATGTGAACACAGAGAAATGAAATGGAGAGCACTTACTCAGAAAAAGGATGCAAGTGACAGAAAGTGTTACAAGTTGGAGAGCTCTCTTCTGAGAAAACTCTTTGAAAAAAGACCATAAAGTGGCAAGGTACTATTGATATTCCCATAAGATTATTTTTTCTATGAGTAATTCTTATAAACTGTGAACTGATGTTGCTGGAGCAAAATCACAAGAAGAACAATTTTGAAAGTGGTGTCATGGGAACTACATACGTAAATCCTGTTGTTTGCTAACAGGATTTGCAAACAGAAGTCCCCATGCACTGTGTTGCAGATTGAGCTCTGAGAGGATTAAAACAGGCTGAATTTTTCTTTTTCAAGCCTTTTATTTTTATTACCTTTCTTCCTCCTCAGTGTTCAAGGGGACACCATCTCCACAGCTAGAGGCAGCTGGCTTGTAGTGAGGTCCTTGTGAACTGCACTTCATAGACTGCAGGTAATTTCTCACTCTAAATTTTTCTTTAATTCTGAACAGTTATTCTGAGTAAGTCAGAGAATTATTGTGGAGGTTCTTTGATTCAGTAAAGAAAAACAGAAGGATCCGTGGCTATCAATTACCAGTTAAAAAAGGAAAATCTAGAACAAGGTGAAGCCAGCATGAGACAAGAAGTTGACCTGGATCTCCACCTCAGAGTCCCTGGAGGAGCAAAGCTGTCCTCCCTACCCTGGAGCACAGTGACAGGAGGAGGAAGGAAGGGAGTGAAAGGTGTTCATTCCAACAAATGCCCAATCACCAAGTGTGTGCCAATGGGTAGGGATGGCTGCAGACATACCTGATTGAATCCTGCTGTTCACTGCCTTGTAAAGAAAATACAAACCACTGGTGAACCATTTAGCAATTCTTCAGGGATCTACCTGGGTTTTAAAGAAAATATGAGGCATCGATTATTAGGCCTGAGTGCCTTAAAACATTTGAAAAATGAGTTTTATAAATCAAGAGTTGAAGCAGAAGGTAGAATTTACCCATCTGCCAAAGGCCAGTGCAAAGTCAATGTACCATTTACTTTCTCAAAATGAGTTTAAGGGACCCCTACAGTTTCATGCTGGCCTTTCCCAAAGAGATGAGCTTCAAGACCATTCAAATGGAAAATAATCACCTAAAAAATGAATACTCTAATAGAGGAAAGGAGAAGTTTCTTGACATGGTGAAATATATAAAACCCCCAGCACATATTACTGAGATAAACGTCTTCAGAGAGTTAGAAAGAGAGGCAGCATATATTTGCAGCATCACAGCTGGGAAATTGAACAACACATTAGCTTGAAAGAGATGCTATATTCCAAGCAGAAACAGCCCTGCATATTTAAAAAAGTAAAGCAACCTGAACATGTTAAACTTCTTTGAAATGTAATTTAATATTTCTGCAGTAATTCCAGTGGAAATAAGAGGTTTATTTTAAATTCTCTTTCTAAATGCCATCTAGCTGTTTCCATGATAGCTGCTTAAAGAGGAAACAAGCAGAAATAATGCTGGAATGCTTATGAGTGGTATTCATTCTTGAATGCTGCCCATCCTTAGGGCAACTTGTCTTTGCTTTTATCCTTGTGTACTTCTTTCCATGAACAAAAAATGTTACTGCTCTAAACTAGTAACATCTTACATCAATTTAGGATTGCTATAAAGGATTGTCTCACAAGGTGTCAGATTGACAAAGAATCACAGACCACAAAAACCAATCAAGGCTACGAAATGCAGAAGTAGCAGATAGGCTATTTTCATTGCATGGGGTTAAGTGCTAACAGCTGATGTCTTCATTATTGCCTTTTCATGTAGATGTACATATATAAATATGTATACATATCTTAGAAAGCTTTTTATGTTAGACCCACAGCTTGAAAGGGGCTGTTCAGTGTATTTGGCAGATTCTTCATCTGCACAGTGTCATCTGTTTAATTAGTCATATTATGAGGGATGGTTGTTGGTTCTTGTCTGTCTTTATTTACTGTATTTTCAAGTAATTATCTTGGGCACATCTCTTAAGTTTTTATAAAAATCCCCCAAGCCTATAAATAATAGATCTTTCACTTGATTCCAAACAGTAACACACTATCCAGCAGGGTCTTACTTGTCTTTCTTTAAAACTTAGGAGAAGGCTGCTAGGAAACTAGCTTTTCAGAAAACTGTGGAAGTATAGATGGACAAGTGAATAGGACTCTGGTGTGAGACTATACAGGGATGCACTTCTAACACTGATGCAGACTAATAACCTCTTACTCTGCTATGGAGATATCACCACATTAAACTGCATGAAAGAGCAGAGGAGAGAAAACAGTTCAGAAGAAACCAAAGAGTCTCAGAGCCAAGCTGCAGCCCCATGAATGTTTAGTAGCAATTGAAAATGTGAACTGTGAGAGCTGAAAATCTTGTAAGTAATTTCTAAACAGTGTCCAGACGTTTAAAAATGAACTGGTGGCAAAACACTAGTCATGTCAGCAATTTCTAAGATTCACACTTTGAAAACCATTGTGGATCTGAGAGCAAACACCTGCAGGACAAAATTGAGTGTATGAAAGTATACATGTCAGGTGGCCTCCTTATCACAAGTCTGCTACTTCTTCTATATAGCTTAAGCAGCTGGGTGTCTGCATCCTTCTCTTATTTTTTTATTGGTCTATATTGTTTTGCAAATAAAACAAAGAAAAGTAAAATAAAAGATGAAGATGAAATCTAAAATACATGGGAAATATCATAATATTAATTTCAGTTTAGAAGCTAATAGCTTTGCTGTTACAAACTGCACTGACCAATTATGCCTCATATCTGATAAAACTATAGAGAGTCAGAGCAATACAATAATTATTATAAAGCAGTCCACAATTGTTTACTTGAAATTTACCCAGACATCTTTATTTTTGACATAAGGTCTGGTGATGTCATTAATATAAGATTTATGTTTAGATTTCAGATACTGTGTGGTGCCTTCCTGATTAGAAAACCACAAGAACACCATGTCTTGACATGGCTTTTTTTCTTTTTTCAGTCTGTGTGATAATAGGAATCTGAAAGTAGAAAATAAAAGGAAGTTAGTATTATCTGTCTGCAAAATAAGGGGGTTGAGTGTGTGATTCAAGTTAGTTCCTGTGTTTCTGAACCTATTTATCTCACTACATCACTGTCTAGGCAGCTAGTGAACAGAAACATTTTTCATGGTCTCTTTTGCACATTTACAGGTATACACATTTGTATCTGGTATACATCTATCCCCTTGGATAACTTGGATAACCTTGGATAACTGTATGCATAACTATGCATTCTACATATGCACAAGGAACACAGAACCATAGGTATACACAGGAAAAAACATTGGCTTTAAACTACTCACAGCTTTTTATAGAAAGGACCAGCAAATGCCAAGAAGTGTTTGCCATGGCTGGTTGACAACACCAGGGCCCAGTGTTCCATGATTTGCTGCCAATATCCGAGGGAGGTAAAGCTCCTGTTTCCCTTCCCTGACTCAGCAAGCTACTTACTACTTTCAGAAACAGGAGAGGCAAGAGTCCATAAGTGTGATGGAGTAAGTATATTAACAGGAGAAAAGGCACCTTGAAAAAGTCAGTGGGAGAACTCACGTTCTTATAGTAGAACAATCTGCTGACAATTTTTCCTAAACACATCATGCTCAAAGTATGGTCTCATGGATAGTGCTTCAGTACTTGAAATGAAAGTCAGTACAAAACAGTTCAAGGACAGCAACTGTTCTGTCAGTGTGAGATGCAGTGTTACTGCACACAGAACTTAGAAGAAAAAACAGGTTTGTTTATAAGACCATTTACTGAAAGATTTGCCATGGTGGACCATATATACACCTGCTGCTCTTATGGCTAAACAGAAGTATCTCTCCCTTGACATTTTAGAAAACTATTCAAAAGTGGAGTTCAAATATTCTTTTAAATGAAGAAAATCCAGTCAGGAGATCCACTCATGGAACAATCTTTAGCTTTGGTGGTGAGGGCAAGTGTACAGCACAAAGCAATAGAAGATGTAACCCCCATTAAACTCTGTGTAAATGTTCCAGAAATACATGAATTCACATAAATATAGCCTTCCTATTTAATTCCCATTTGGAAAAAAAATGTAAGCATGTGGAGATACATTTACAGATAACTAAATATCCCTGGGCACCGGATGAGAATGTAGAATCTGAACACACATCAAAAACACCTGGATTTCAGTCACTCAGTGAGTGGGATGTGAAGAGTTCCTTTGCTGTGGAATTAAACCCTCAATCACACAGTGGGACTAATGTCTTTTTCCAGATACAGCACATCTGAGTGTCTCACACTTTTGCCTGTGACATTGCAGCCCAGCACCATGTGCTTAAGCTAGACAGGCAACCTGATGTATTGTGCCTACTCCAATTAATTCCTCTCTCACTTTGGGACTAAAGTCATTCTAGACTCTGTAAAGTCTAACACATTTGTAAAGTGTGGACATCTCTCAGCAGAGAGGACCTTCATCAGAGGCACCATCAGCAGGCTTCTAGGGTGGCTGCTGCTGCTTTTCAAAAAAGCAGAGCTTCAACTGTAACCCTGAACATGCATGAAATAAAAAGCTGAGGTCCAAAGGAAGGTTTCTTCCCCAAAAAGGGTGAAGTTTGACCTTGATATCACCTCCTGTCCTACTGGAACATTACCAGGTTGCAGTTTGGATGAAGCAGAACCACTCTTCACTCATATTTTGTTCTCACCCAGCTGACAGTGACACTAATTTCATGAGAATTGTTGTCAGATGTAACTATTAATATACTGTATATTTAAATACTGGTTTGCATCCAAGAGCAGCTTTAGACTCTCTCTGACAGGCACTTCCTGGCATGTATTGCTACACTACAAGAGACACAATCTGCACATGTTAGTGCACACACATTTCCTTAGCAATAAAAGCTAACATAAATTAAGCTAAATAAAAACACTGACCTCTCAGTAAGGTAACAGAGGTCGTTATTAATTACAGTATGCAAAATAATATTAGCCCTAATCTATGCAGAAATTTGGCCTTTAATATTAGAATAAATTATAATTTAATTATATGAATAGATTACATGAACCAAGGTCATTTTTTCCAATGAAAAGATAGGAAAACTTTCCTGGGAAAAAAAAATCCTACAAATTATTTGTTGAATATAAAATAACTATTTTGCTTTCATTTATTGCACAGACAAACTTAGGAGGTTTTCTTGCAGAAATATCACTTAATGTTTTATTTAGTGACATCTTATTTGGCAACATCTGATATGCAGCATGCAGGAAATAAGCATTTGGTTTGAAAAAAGAACAATAGACTTTTATTGAGAAACTAATTCCATGTCATGACACTTTTGTAGTATGTATACAAGGGATTATCATTTGAGATATCAGACATGTTCAAGTGGGAATAGAAGCAACATTTCATGATGTAATGTCAAATGATTTATAGCATATTTTGAAGGGAAAGTCTAGGTTGGATGTGAGGTAGAAGTTTTTTACTATAAAGGTGGTGAGACACTGGAACAGGTTGCCCAGGGATGTGGTGGCTGCCCCAACCCTGGAAGTGTTCAAGGCTAGGCTGGATGACACCTTGAGCAAGCTGATCTAGTGAGGAGGTGTCCCTGCCCATGGCAGGGGGTGATTGGGACTAGATGATCTGTAAGGTCCATTCCATCCTTGAATTCTATGATATGATTCTATGATATGAGATGCAGCACCTCATGTCTTCCTCTTTATAGGAGAACTGAGACTGGCGAAGGGCAAGAGAATCACACAGGGTCAGGGGGTGTTTATGATAGAGGTGAAATTTGAATTTAGGAGCTGATTCTCAGTAGTCTACTCCCTTTTTCTTTTTTAACACAATCAGTAATGTAAATAACTTCTTAACATTTAGCCATGTCCCAAACAACCCACAAATTCCAAAGAAGTTCTGAAACTTCATTTTTTTAAATTTTTGAATGGGTACCTATTATAAGGCTTTGAATGTTAGAAATTTAAAATAGTGAGGAAACCTTTTCTCAGAGACATTTTTGCAGAGTGAAACTGAATTATGTTTTAAACTTGAAGTTCCTTCCTCTAGCAGACACTATTAAAATTTCTTTTATGAGCACAACAACTTTGTCCGTAGATGAGTAAGTAGTATGATAAAATATTCTGTTTATTTTGTCATCTCTAAGTTCTTCATCATTTCCTACCTTAACAGTTCAACATTTACATACCTCTTAATTTGCCTGAAACTAGACATTTCCAGTGGAAAGACCTGGAGAAAAAATTATGATGGGGAGTGAAGGCCTCCCTTGGCACATGCTAACACTGTGTTCCTGCCCTTGCATCAGGGATCAGTCTTGAATGTTAGAAAGAGATTTTCTGAATTAACATGATTCTTTGCCCTTGTTTAGAATCTGCCTTTCCTAGGTTATACTAAGGACAAGTCACTTGCCCTAAATTATGGACAGGACCATAGGTGCTGGGACATTCCACTGCATGTTTTTTTTGTAGTGAGCACTGTATATGGAGATTATATATTCAAACAGTTGCTTAAAATGGCAGATTTATTTTTATACCCAAACTAATGGTGCCAATAACTAATTATGTCTGATTTTGATGGAGAGGTACTCAATAAAATGTATTAAGCGATAACTTCTGAGAATGCCAAGTACAGAACTATTCAAAGCCTCTGCTGATGTTGCAACACAAAATGATGTGATAGCAGAATGTGTTCAAGCCAAGTCTGTAGAGGGAGTACTGTGAGCAAACAGCAGGAAACCGAAATCACACCATATTCATAAGATGAGCTAGCTGTTAAATAAAGGCATAATACCCAACATCTCCCATCTGGACATTTGAATCCTAGGCATAAAACCTTCAAAGCACTTTACGTAACACATTGCGCATGTTCACCTAGGATTGTCATAGAGCTTTTCCTTCAATAATAATAACCCCAAAAATAGCTCAAAAAAAGGTTTTCATCTACAGCTGTCTTTGACTGTTTACTTTTGCAAAAATTAGCTGTGTTCTTTCCAATTTTCTCTACCAGCCAGTTCATCTTTGCTGTTCCCTTTGTTCCTGTCTTCTTACTCATACCCGACTTGTTCTGTTTCCCCCAATAACTCCTTCAGCAATGTTGATCCTTTTTGTCTTCTTGTGTTTAAAGGAATGATGCTGTATACACTTTATTCATTATACTTCTCCCCTCAACATTTCCTTTAGAATGGCTGCTGCTAGAGCACTGATCATGTTTTTTCTCTGCCTTTGTAAGAAGGGCAGAATCAAACTAGAACTATTCCCAGCTGTATGGGCTTCTAGGTACTTCTTTGCAATTCAGAGCTTAGACATAGCTGGAAGCACCACTTAAAGAGCAATCTGACCCCATGGATCACGAAAATACTAGAGACAGTGATGTGGATGTATGGCATTAACAATTAAGAATAGAAAAATCATTGCTACTTTATTCTTCTAAAGCTTATACCAGTGTGACTGTAATTGGGATTGCAAAAAGTGTTGTGTCTGTAGGCATTCCTCTATCTCACAGCTAATTTGAGAAGTTGGGACGACATAGGTTCCAGCTCCTCTTCCTGGTTTAGTCACTGACACTGTATTTTCTGGATCTTGTTTCCATTCTTGCCTAGCATGTTTAAACCCAGGCAAGGTAACACCTTACAGGGTACATCTTGGCTGCTCTGATCCAGTAATGGCCCACTTCTTGTCTTATGCACTTTTGTACAGATTTAGCTTCATTTAATGTTTTGCAAATTAGTTGATTCAAATGCAATTTCCACCTCTCCCCAGTGTATTGAACTATGCTAATAAGAATATATTCTTGGTTTTCCAGTGCTTTATTTAGGATGTAAACCAGAAATTCAATCTTCCTACACATTTTTTTTTTATTTATCAGTGAAGTGATTCTAGTCTTTGCAACTTTTATACTGTAAACTACAGTATTTAAACTTCTTTTATGGCTTCCCAATGAACTGGAATTCACTTATAGGAGTGAAAACACCAAATGGGTCTGCAAATAATATTGGTGATCTCTAGCTCTTGCCGAAGATAAGGAGTTTCTGCTGGAGTCAGTGGGAAATCAACTACAGGATTTTAAAAAATAAAATACTTTGCTGTAACATCATATTGATGTCCCACAGTGTTTAGTAATGCATATTGATATCAAATAATGAAATTCAGACTGATAACAAGAGTTAACTTCTTAGATATATTCAGAAAGATTATTCTAAAGGGATAAATGATGATAACTGAATACTAAGATGGAAAAATTTCATACTTTTATTTGATGTTTTTTGAACTTCTTTAATGAATATTTTACTAATGCATTCAATAATACAAGAAATTCAAAACTAATCATGGTCAAGCTGTTGCTGAGTATCAGAGCATAAAAAAAGAACCAAACAAATGAATCCTGCAGATATATTCAGGACTACACACCAAAGAATCCAATTCTGCTACAGAACTTTCCAATGTCATCCCTATGTTTCTGAAAATTCAAATCCAAATTTCAAATCCCAATATTGGGGTAAGTTTGTGGGTCTCTGCAATAAAGACATCCCTCTGACAAATCATCATCAGATATTATACCTCCGTCTCAAAAGTTAGACATTGAGAGAAAACCTGTATTATTATTTTGTCAAATATTTTAAAGAATTAATCATATAAGTTAGCTTTTTGTATAAAATGACATAATTTTTTGCTTTTCTTATTTAAAAGAAAGGCATGACATGAAGTGACAAACTGGCACAGGTGATGCAAAAATAGAGAGGGAATGTTCCACTCCATCTGCCTGGAATACTCCAGTTCTGAGCTGTGTCTAAGCTAAATATTCCTAAGGAAACCAGAAGTTTATAATAGGTGTGAATGCTTTAAATATAACCTATAGTGAGCTGTGCTACTGTTACACAATATTACAATTTACTAATGTTTTCATTCATTGAAGGTCATTTTTTTCCTTGTTTTTTCTCCTATTATTTTTTTTAAATGTAGTTTTTGTGGTCCTAATAGCTATCTAATACTTATTTTCAAAGTTTTAACTGTCTTAGCTAATATAATCATCTAAATAAAACTTAACTAAAACACCAAACTGACCTTTCTTTCTGAACAGTATTCTTTATTAATACAGCGAATCAACTATTATTTCTGATGGCATTCTGTAATTCAATTTGCATCTTTTTGCCCCTCAGTGATATTTTGTTTAAGTTGCCTCTCAAACTGATTGAAATGACTGATTTGAGGCATTGGTGATACTCAGCAAAACTAGACAAGTGTGTTGTTTTGTTCTGTGCTTTTATGTTTTCATAGAAAAATGCACAAGTATATGCACCAAATATGTACTAATTGTTGAATTGTTTATTTTGCTTTCCTGGAAGACTAAGTAGTGCACTAGCAACTTCTTAAAAACTCTTTCGCCCTTTTTTAATGATCTATTGATAGTTGTGTTACTGATCATCATGATAGTTATGTTACTGATCATCATGAAGTGATCAGTAACATAGCTATCAATAGATCAATTGGATAGATTAGACAGATAAATCAGTAGATAAATTGTAAGATTAATTGGAAGCCCAAGGAAAATAATTATCAGCAGATCATTTGGTGATAAATATCCAAGAACATGTACTTGGTTGCAACCAACAACTTGGTGCTTCTTAATGACTGAACAAACCCATCTCCTTAACCCCAATTTAGCAACTTTCTCATTTTAATATCTTTTTTTTTTTTCAATCTGAATAGTAGACTGTGTCATCAAAACACCTTTAAATGCACATCTCTTGCCATGTCACCTACTTGAGGTTGCTTTTTTTTTCCAGGTCAAAGTAGTTCATCAAATTTTTATGACAAGAAATAAACCAAATGCAATTCAGAAAGCTGAAAGTTCTGTAGCTAAAAATGTACAAGTCCTTAGGACAAGCTTGTCCAGAGATCTAAAATGTTATGTGCGAGCTGACTTGTTGGATGCCCTGGTGTGGAGACTTTGGCACATATAAACACATAGATCAGTCTGAATATCACAGACCAAAAGATCACAAGGCCATTTTTGTCAAAGAAAGACCCTGACAAGAAGATTGTAGTGATTAGTACTTCCCATAGGCTTTGTAGAAGATGGAATTTTTCATTGCTGTGCTGCTTCATTCAAATATAAAACTGAAACCCTAATTGCAATCCGCCATATATGATGACATATGGAGTTGTACTTTTGCTCCTTCATCCATCTCACAACAAAATAGAAGTTTTAATATTCAGTTCTGAGTATTTTGTCCATTTCTGACAACTCAGAGTGCTATGGTAAACCTTATCAGTAGAGGCAGAAGATAACAGCAAAAAAAAGTTAGCTATCATTTTTTCCTCTGAGAAATATACCCAGCATTATATGTGGAATCAGTTATTTATGCTAGTGAAAAAGAGCAAAGGGACAATAGCCATTTTATCCTTGACTTTCACTGAACACTAAATTCATAGACAAGTAGCACACAAGATGAACAAGGCTCAGACATGAAAGCATGCAAATCCATGCCTCCATTCTCTTTAAATAAAGAGAGCTGTTATTATTAATAAACCCATCTGTTTGCTAAGTAGACGTGTTGAAATTTGCATGCTATATATATGCTGCCATTGGAAGCCTGAGCATACAGAATTCGAGAAGTATAGATTATATCAAGAATTTGCAGGTCAAACTCATCCGGCATACCTTATTGAAACACTGCTGCTGTACTGTCACAGAATATCTGCTCTTACAGTTGTATTGAGCAGGATACAGAATGTACATATATGAAATTCATTGAGGCATGGCCATGAGAAATCACTGTAGAGTAGGAGCCATTTGAATGACTGGTAAGAAAATAAGACTGTCACGGTAAACACAATAAAATTTCTGATATTCTTTTCCATGAGCTAACCTCCAGGCCTTTACCTGCAGTAATGAATTAGACATCCAGAAAATAAATGGATTTATAAGCTTTAAACTTTTCTCCTTCAGTAACACTGAAGGTATTCATATTTTCATGCTCTGTACCACAGCCTCTGTTGCCAGAAAAATGAACTGTGACTTTAATTTTCAAACTGCCCCAATTTCATCAAGTTCTAGCTATCCTTTGCTTATTATGTCTAAACCTTCAGCTACACTGGTCTATCTTGCAAAGCCTTGTAACAAAAAATTTGTGCCATGACTTCTTTCATTGTCCCCCTCAGGTATGATTTGACCTAAAACTAATTTTGAATGTCTGATAAATATAGGGGAACAACAGTAAACACTAATTTATGAATCAGTGCTGAGAAATCCTGGCTCATTTGTATTCCTCACTCTCAACAGGCAGTTTATTTTGAAGAATGATAACATAATTTTCCTAAGAGAAGATGGAAGACATTGGAAGCCAACATCTTTGAGATCATAGAGGATGCAACAGTATTCAGCACCTTTCAAGAAATTCTAATGGTGTGATTCCAGAAGAAAACTGCTCCTTCGTGATGTAAGTCTGAGCAGACAGAAAGGATCCTGAACCACGGCTTCTGATGTCCTTTGCACTTTAGGTAACAGACAACATGAAGAAGGTGGCAACTGAGACTGGGCAGTGTCAGAATTCATAGCTGTGACTACCAAGAAGAATTACAGAGATGATTCTGCAATAATGGGTATGCACCATCCGCAAACTCCAGTGCAGAGTGGAGTTTACCCACAAAGGAGCTTACATGCAGAATGAGATAAGGACCTTGGTTATTACATTGCTTTTTAAGCATGCCAGTTTGTCTTTTTACTATAGGTAGGAAGTGTCTTGCAAAACAAAGCTCTCAAAGGGCTTTCTGTCTCTGAAACAGCCTCTCTAATGATCCATTCTCAATGGCCCATTCTTTTCCTTATGTCTCTTATGCACACTCATTTTCTGTTAGATTAAACCTTCCTACTCTGGGGTTTTTTTACTGTCACTATGTAAAAGAAATACCAAGGCAAATCTTTAAAGAGGCACTAAAGGTCTTACACTCATTCACCTTTCTTCATGGGACACCTTGAGCTGGTAGCTGCCTTCTCAGGAGCTGACTGCAGGCATCCAGGCTCTCTTCCCTTCTCCCTGACTGAGGCTGTGTTTCTCCAGCTTTGCAGCACTTGTGTTGGTTGTAGATTATGGGTTTCACAGTCCTTTCTGAGTCCTTTCATTCCATTTGCAAAAGACTGGCATGGACCTTGTGTAGTACAGAAAAGTGTCAGGGAAACAGAATATATTTATAGCCAAACCCCCATGTACCCAGCAAGTACTTTATTTTGTACTGGTTTAGGGTTTAGGCATTACAGTGGAGTGACAGGTTAATGGTTGGTCTTGATGATCTTAAAGGTCTCTTCCAACCTTGGTAATTCTACGATCCTAACAGTGAAGACACAATGGGAACCTATGGTTTCTCTCTCTCCGGTTACATGAAATTTGTAAAAAAGAGTTATTCTTGAGACAGCTGCTGCACTAATTTGAGTACAACTGGCCAAGAGATTTGCAAGTTTTGGGATAGAGGCATATTATATAGATGGATAGCATGATGGCACAGATTTTATCTCCTAGAAGAGAGTATAAAATAGTCCTTTGGTACTTCAGATGTACCAAATAGTACAGGTACCTTCAGGTACTAGATACCTAGGGGAATCAAAGGGTAAAAAAAGCTAAGCTATTACCCAGGATGCCATTCAGTACTAGATGTGAAATACAGTAAAATAAAATATCCAAGGCTAAAAAGAAAATCAGACAGGAGCAGACTACACTTGCTAAGAGAGTATGTCAACTTTAAACACTGAGGATGAATCATAAGTTGCGCCACTTACTGTCGATAGATGAAGCAGGAAATTGGGTGTTCAGTGGAGCAAAGCAGGACCTCTGTAATCAGAGTGGATAATCCAAAACATGTCACTGCAAAGTTGGGAGGGGGTAGTGACTAACCCAAGAAGATGGACATTGTTCATTTCAGCTGTCAGAATGAGTAAGTGAAAATACAATAAACTTTCAAATTCACAAAAAGCCCTTTCAAGTTCCTGAGTAAAGGAAGAAACATTTTGTTACCTGGAAAGCTGGCCTTTTCAGGGTCTTGCCTCTCCTTCACTTGCATAAGCAGGCTGAGGGACAATTTCAAAAGCTTCCTGCAATCTTGTACATCTGTCTTTCATAAGCATTGCCCATAGATTGTATTCAGAGAAAAGCTGGGTACTTACAGTGCTCCTTGATTAAACATTTACTGACTGCTAATTTGGTAATGCTTTACAGCAATAAATGATTGCAAGGCAGTGAATATATGGGTCTGAAATATCTGCCTGTTCCTATAGTCTTTGTATCCTGTATGCTCATACAGGATTATTAATCTTTGTCAGGAAGGTCAGGAAGCATCACATAGTGATTAATGGTAAGTTGCAGAGGTTTGTGATAACTGAGCTCCAAGGATTGTAGTTGAAACCTGTTAGACAGCTATTAATACCTCCTTTGCCCTTGCTGTAATTCACTGTAACTGCAGATGACTGTTGAAGAATTGCTGGCTTTTCAGCTTGCAAGGACATTCACCACCCATCTCTCCCCTCAATAAGGTCACCATTTGAAGACCCTCTGTATTGCCAGTTGGGCACTAATGAGAAAGCATCAATGGATCAGGAACAGCTACGTCCACAATTTTTTCCCTGTCCACAGTTGACCATTGTAGGTGCTCTCCTCTGAAACAAGCTCACGAACAGCATACTGGAGCATGTAAAAAGGGAAGATAAAACATTCAGTGTCAAAGGTGAAAGGAAGGACAGTAGAAAGACTTGCTTAGTGAAATCTGTTCAAGAACTTTGTTTTGCACTCATAATTTTAACCCCATTCTTAGATGCTTCATCCAAGGCTGCCTACTTGAAAAAAGCAACAAAACACAAAAAGCCAAACTCCCCAAACAAACACACAAAAAAACCCCTAACAAAACAAATCCTTTTTCTTAAACTTTAAACTTAGAGAATACACATCCTGCTCAAATGTATGAGGCTACAGCAAAACAGGGTTAGGCAAAGTGTAGCAGGCAAACTTGTAGAATTACAGTGTGGCTGCTCACCTTGCTAGGATAGGAAGGAAACAAAACCATGGCTTCTTTCTCAGGGAAATGTTCCTGGTGATTGTGAACCCTTGTTGTTTACACTAGAGCATTGTCTCTCTTCTGCTTCCTAACCTAAATTCAGAGTAAGAAAGCACTGCAAGGTCAGCTAATCTACACTCTTTGATCAGAATATCCACACTAGGAGTAAAGATAGTCTCACAGGTTGTGTTTAGTGGGTGTGCACTATAAGTTCAAAATATGGTAACACTATTAGGGAGGAAATGTAAATGTGGCTAGACACTTAGGGAGAAATTTTGCAGGGATATTCAAAGATGCCTCAGTGTCTAATCCCAGGTGTGATTTAGGTACAGAGGTACTTTGAAATTCTCTTCTGTCTATGTCATTTTTTGGTACCTAAATATATTTTGAAATTTAGCTCTAACACTCAACATGCCACTTGAGGCAAAAGGTCTTTCAACTATGTGTTTGCATGATTGTGCCTCTTGTTAAGTAAATTACTCTCTGTTCCCACATTGAAATAATAACTTTGTAGATGGTTCAAGAATAAGTGTTTATTTGCATCATCTATAATGTATCTGGCTTGAAATAGTAAATGCAGAGAAGCAAGTTTATCTAAACCTCTGGTGAAAATTGCCATGAAAAATGCATAATCTGTTACTTTTATTTTTTTCATTTTAGGATACCTTTTCCTGTGTCCTCTAACCCTTTTTTTTGATTGTCATAAATATTCTCCTGGAAAACCACTACATCTTCATATAAATAGTCCTTATGGAAGGATGCTGCAAGCAGTATCAAATTAGCTGCCATAGAATTTGGCCACTTACTGCTTTCACTGTCAATGTCAAAACCCATGCTGAGTCACTGTGTCACAGAGAATACATTGAATGTCATTTATTTACATGTTGTTGCAAGTCTAAGAAAACTGGTAAATGTATTAAATAATCAACCCACTCAGCAGCTCAAGATGTAGTAGCAGAAATTAAGTCCTGCTAGGTTTCCATTATTACTGTCAGAGTGACTCCTTGGATGCTCTGAAATCTTATACAAGAGGGTAACTACAACAAACACCACTCACATTCAGAAAAGCCTGCATGACTTTTGAAACAAAAGACATAATCCAAAGAAACTGGGAAGATAATAATATAAGCTCATTTGTTTGGGGCTCTTCAGCACCCTGTAGAGCAACTGTACAGGTTTGAAAGTAGGGGATTACAGTATGTGTCTGGCTGTCTAGGTACATTTAATGTAAGAATGATACAGAAATGCCTGTAGATTACAAATTACTTACTGACAGGGGTATGTGGACAGCATTATTCTGTATTATTCACTAGGGGCATGTCAGTATGCAAGATACATAATTCTAAAATGCAAAAAACCCTGTTCATTAGGGAGAAGGCCGTGCAGGACTCACCAGAGTAAAGTGACCAAAGTAACCAAAGCGATTTCATGCTCCATGGAGCTTTGCTCTATGCATTTTTCAATTCTGTGACTCTTCTAAGCTTCACCGGAGGTAAGAACATTAAGACCATAAATGGTGGTCACAATCATCGTCATTTCAATTTTGCTGTAGTTATACCTGTCTGGTGTAGGGCTTAGGTCAATGTCACATCCAGAGCTTATGTCTATGTTGATCCAGAACTGAACTCATTAAAAGCCAGATAAAGATGATTTGTGAATTACAATGCAACATGGATCTGGTTTTCTGCTTACTCTTATCTAGAGGACAAAACCCTGAAGATTCATTATTTTGCCTCTGTTTTACTTTACACATAGGCACAAACAACTACATAAAGTAATAGAGAATTTAGGCTCCATGTCCACTGAATAGAGGGCTTTATTAACATATCACACACTGACTTCAAAAGTTGACTTTAGAGATGTCCCAGCAAAACTCCTATTGATAAAAAAAGGACACAGATTTCATTTCTAATGGTTTTATCAACTTTCTCTGTTCTGTCATGGTTGGAATGAGGGTAAAAAACACTGAAAAAAAAAAAAGGTTGTAAAGGCTGGGCTGGTTTTCTAGTTTGGAATAGTGTTGATGAAATGTGCATTGTCATGAACAACCTGGTTAGAAAGATGTATTGTTATAAATAGAGCTGATTAAGTAATACCTGAAAGCAAAGAAAATAAATTGCTGAAATATTTAATATAATTGCATTTATTTCTGAAAAAAATTAGTTCATGCTCTTCAAAGTACGTCCTTTGAAAGTGGCAGCCACATTCCTGATTCTAACGAAGTGTAGGCAGTGGAAAAGAAACATCAGCAAAACAGCAATACTTGGTGTGCCAAAGACTTGCATATTTTGTCCTATGATTTAAACAAGAGAAATATCAAATCAAGAGTATTACAGAGACTTGCAGAAAGGTTAAAATTGTCTTGATACAGGAAATATTAAACACCTAGCTCAGAAGGAATTGTGAAACAAATTATACCACATTACGAAGGCCTAAAAAGAGAAGAATCAACCACTCAGAAATATAAGAGGACATAGAGGGAAGCAAATAAGTGGAAGACATAGGTCACAATTTTTAAAATATAAATAAACCAGGAAGAAAATGAAAACTGAACAACAAATACAACAACAAAAGCATACCAAGAGAAAGAGAGAGGCTATTTAGGGAACTACAGCTTGAAATACCCTTCATGTCAGATGCATTTAAAGTCACCGTGAAACTGCGTAGTGTCTTTCAGCCCTGGTGGGCATTTAGCTGTACGAAAAAGACTAAGGCAGTTCAGTGGGGATGGTCTACAGAGATACCTTTTACTGCAGTGATCTTCCTGCACTAGTTCTGTTTACAACAATAGTTTCACACAATGTTTCCTAGAGGACAAGGAAGAAATTATTCTCCACATGATATTAGCTCCTCCTGGTTTTGGATGCTATATATTAATGAAAGACATGCAAAACATATATCAGTATTCATTATTTTTCTTGATAGGCAGCTACTGTATGGGATTCTGACTGCCATGGGATGTCCCAAAGGGTAAAATGAGCTGGCCTCACAGATATGAACAGCTTAAAAAGCAGCCCATGTATTGTAAATGAGATGTGATGAAGGTTAACAAAGCAATTTTTCCAACAAAATTACACTGCAAGAAAGTTTGAGACTTTCTCAGCATTGCAGTAATCAATGAGAAGTAGAACTTCCATGAATTCTTTTTTTTCCTCTTGGTTAAAAGCACCAACAAAGTAAATAGTGTAAAATTTGTCCAATAAGAATTAAGATCTCCAGGAACAACAATTTATCCCCTTTACATTAAATTCCCACATGCCAGAAGATGCCATTTTGTACAGTATGGCTCCCATTGCTCTCAAACTGCTTTACTGCACTACATTAGTCTAGTGATTCACTAAAGATTTAAAAGTATGGGTCTGACACTGTCTAAAGGACCTCACAATATTTCCTTATACTCAGCTAAGCTCAATTATGCTGGAGAAACCCAGTGCCATGAAGTTCCCGCAGTGATTACTGGCAGACTGAAAGAGTCAAGAATGGAAAGCAAGCCTTAAATGGGGTCTTAGCTGAGCTAAATCACTGAGGTTGTTGCAAAGAATTAGCTCCTCATTGCCAAAGTCAAAATTTGACCACTCTAAGAGCTGCTTAATGCACAGTTGCTGAGAAAACTTCCCCTGGAGAATGCTACAAAAAATACACCAACATTCACCTGTCATAGGTAACAGATAATGGGGAATAGAGACAGGGAGAAAAAGCCCAAATGCTAATGAGAATAAAATAGATTATGAACCCAAAAAAGAATTATAGAATTATAGTTTAAAATATCCACATTTTCTTGGCTTGACAGGACTATTACCAACAGTACTGCTGCTCTTCCATCACCTTTTATTGTCTGGGACCCTGATTTGTTGCCTCTGGGTGATTCTGGCTGTCGGTTCCCAGAGTTTGACTGATTAGTGTGACCAGCAAGAGAATTCTCTGGTGAAAAACTGCCTCATCCTAGAATTTATCAAAACAAAGAATTGTCAGGATTGTGGATTTGCTCTTTCTGTCCACAGCACAGGAATCTAAAATAATTATAGGCTGTTTCTTTAAACTGGGTCAAGGAAAGATTATGGTTACATCATTTGGTTTGCTGCACAGTTGAGCAAATACAAAAGGCAATTGCTCATTCATTTGATATTTTTATAAACTATGTAAATGTCAACATTGGCCCACACTGGCTGTCAGAACCTCCAGGCCTTAAGAACAGACAATATAATGCACTGTTGTAATAGAATCATCATCGAATCATCAAGGTTTGAGGAGACCTCTAAGATAATCAAGTCCAAACATTAACCTGTCACTCCGCTGTAACCCCTAAACCCTAAACCAAATCCTCTGGCACCAGATCCAGATGCCCCTTAAATGCTTCCAGGAATGGTGACTCCACCACCTCCCTGGGCAATTCCATATTCCAGTGGCTGACCTCCCTAACACTGAAAAAAATTTCCTAACATTCAATCTGAATCTCCCCTATCTCAGTTTATGACCATTCCCTCTATTCCTCTCACTGCAGGCATGGCAGAAGTTACCATCCCCCACCTACAAGATGTTGTAGGTGTGTCCTTTCAAATTACTGAGTTTATCTGCATATGTTTGAGCTCAGACATTTAGTATAAGCACCATAAAAGGCAGGGCTGAGCTGTGGAAAACTGCATAATTTCTCTTCTGTTGCAGCTGAGGATCAAGTACTGACTAACACATTACCTGCATTTATATTAGCTTTTTCTTTATTTTGCTGCTAATCTCTAGTTGAGAGTTTACACAGCCCAGGAGCAGTATCATACTGCTCCTCCTTTGAAATTCACCTTTTGTTGCTCTTTACAGCTGTGCAAAATGAATCTCATAGAACTGTTTTAAGCAAGACAATATTTAAAGCTCCTTTCCTGTACAAGTGGAGATGCCCCCACCACTGCCAGCAAACATCCAACAGCAGGTTTCTAATCCTGAAGTGCCAATCCACTGAGACATTCATGAGAATGTGGGGGTGGTGGGTATTATATGAACAACCTTCTGAGGAACATCTAGTAGAACAAGGTTAAATTCAGCCAAGCCAGTTACAGCTGTGTGTCTTGCTGGCAGAGTCTAGGTTACTGTTTGGGGCTACCTGTGACTATATGCTCATAAATTTGGAAATCACTGCCAAGAGTTGTTAAGCACTTTCCTAAGCTTCACAGTGAGAACTGGCATTAGGCATTTTGGAGTTCGCATATGGGCTAAAGAAAAAAGCTTTCCTTTTTTCTGTCCAGCTCTACTGTGACTTTCACAACTACATAGCAACTTCAGGCATCCCCATCAGGCCCTCTTATCTCAAGCAATTGCCCTGATTACTCATCCCTAAAATTAACTTTGCAATCAGCCACTATTGGTAGTCTCACTATCTCTCTTATGAGCCTGGGGCAGAGATAGGTACACTTGATCATTGTGATATAGCTAAAAGCAAAAAAATAATATTTCAATAGCTTCTGTATTACCCAAACGCTTTACTGCTTGCAGAAAGCCCTGAGTAGCACATCAAAAAAAGCATGACCTTCCTGCCCAAATAATGACATATGGAAAGGCAGCTCCTTCTGCAGGGCAGTGGGAACAGTAGGTTATGAGTGATGAAAGTCTTCAAGGGCACTTTACTTCAAATGGTGCTATGTACTTTCTCTGCCTTACTATAGACACACCACTTATCACTCTAATTGAATCAGCAACTTATTCTTATAGACAAACATACACAT